>NW_019738356.1:1553276-1594324 GCF_002891405.2 Cryptotermes secundus
TTCGATTCTCGGCACTACCAGATTTTCTGAGAACTAGTGGATCTGGAACGGGGTTCACTCAGCCTCGTGAGGATAAGTGAGGAACTATTTCAAGGAAATAGCGGCTCCGGTCTAGAAAACCGAGATCAACGGCCGTGGGGATTCGTTGCGCTAACCACGCGACACCCTCTATCCGCTAAAGTTGGCACTAACTTTGCCGACAAGTGGCGGTCGCTCGGTCGGTAGAGTTCGCTTGCGGACTAAAACCACGGAGGTTCTTTTTTTTGGGGGGGGGGGGAATTCATATTTGTGGGGTTCGTGTCTGGTCGTTCTGGAACGTAACCCCCCCTTTACAATATTGCGCCTATGGTAAATATCCAGTCACGTTATTAAATTTCACTTTACAAACTCTCTCTAGTCACGTGACTATTCCTACGATCAAGGAGTGAATATAATGATGTACACTGTCAAACGGATGAAACAATGAAAACAATAAACTCGTAAGATAAAAACATAAAAAGTGACAAGGGCGAAATACGAATACAGGGGCAAGAAACTGTATGTAAGGGTGAGGGATGATGAAGTAGTTATTGATAGATGTCACGATACAGGAAGACGTCAGACATATATGAAGAAGTATCCAATAAAGACACGATACAATGAAACTGTCTCTCCTGTAATATACAAGGATGAGATGAAGTAATACGGCACAGCGTGGGGTCAACAAGACGACAGTTGCTACAGAGTGAAGCGATACTGGACTTACTAATTATTCTGAGCCCTCTGTTCGCACCACGGGCAATTAACGAGCCCGAATGATCCTGTCGCTATAGACTGTTTGCTTGACAAGTAGCCTCTGCAATGTTGGATTCTATATTCTCACGGCCCTGTGATTTGATGCCGTGTAGTCTGGTAGAAGTTTTACCGCCGTCCTGTCTACGAGTAAGCCAAAATAAGTAAGAAACGAACAGAAAGCGGAGTTCTAGTTGGATGAGACGCAGTAGGTTCCTCCGAAACGTCAGCAGACCTATATAGCAGACTATACGGCATTTCCAATACGATTTTAATCTTAATATTCACCGTCACAATTGCCTTAACCGAGCGAGCTGGTGTAGAATTAATGCCCTACGCCCGAATTCTGGGAGGTGCTCAGTTCAAAACTCGACCTGGATACCACCAATCCTAAGGGTTTCCGTAGGTTTCCTCAGGTTATTCAGGCAAACGCAGGGACAGTTTCCCGATTACGCAATGACACGTCGATGCCTCCACATTTTCTAGACAATCGGCTCACAGATGGCGGTGAGGTTGTCAGCCTCACGCGCCGGGCGTCCTTTACTCCCACAGGAAGATTCCCGGCACTCATTTCCGTTAGACGTTGAGTCGAATCCAGGGATACAGTGCGGCTGGAAGGATTACGTAAAAGTAAGTAAAGGTATCCCTGTAACAGGCCATGGAAGCCCATAGGGTTGTGAGACGTCGAGGTTCCTACATTTTCTAGATAATCGGCTCATAGATGGTGGTAAGGTTGTCAGCCTTAGGCGCCGCACGCCCTTTACCCCAAAGAACATTCCTGGTACTCATTTCTGTTAGAGGCTGAGTCGACCCCAGGGCCATAGTGCGGCTGGAAGGATTAGGTAAATTGAAAAAAATCCAATGATCTCATCGGGACTTGAACCCGCGACATTCCGGCTTGTAGTACAGTACCTCAACCAACTAGCTACCGCGTGCCCCCGGAAGGATCGGGTAAATTAAAAAAAATAAAAAATGAACGTATCGGGAATCGAACCCGCAACCTTCCGGTGATAATATTAAGATGGATTTTAATAGGATGGGGTGGTATGGGCTGTATATGTCTTGCTCAGAACAGGGATTATGAACACGGTAATGAACCTTCGGGTTTCATAAAATGTTGTGAAATATTTGAGTAGCTGAGCGACTGGTTGCTTCTCAGGAAGGACTCAGCTACATGGAGTCAGTTATCTGTCCGTAGGAAAGGTGACGATAGTAGAAAAGGATGGACGTTGGGCAAAACGAAGGTTTTTTATTTATTTTTTAATAATTCCAATACCGGTGGGAGTATTCGAAATACAGACTCGCACATTTCATCAGTGCCTTTTCAATTCCCTTGCAAGATAACAGAATTACCGCCCTACTCAGAGCAGGAGAAGGAAGGGGTTTAGGACACGCGCGCCCGAGTAACAAGATTACATGGTTGTTGCTACGGAGATGCCGAGTGCCTGGGGACCAAACAGCGCAAGAAATTTGTTGATGAGTTAGGCTACGGTTTTTTCAACACAGTCCCTAACCCTGCCCATCAAAAACTAAACGACACAGGGCAAACACGTGTCGAGATTAACTCTTTACACCACAGTGGTTACCACGTGTACCACCTGCTCTAACATTAAAGAATTCGGAATTCTGTCCGCGAAGTGTGTTGACCTGTTTCATGTGATTCTCACGACAAACAGCGAATATTTTTTCTAAACTGCATTAACCGGTTGTGCTTCTTAGCGGAGACCTCAGGCTAACACAGCGGTGACTAAGACCAATAATATCTTCTAGGACATGACGCCGTTTAATCTGACAGAAGTTCACAGACGTTTCGAGTGAACGTACTACCTCCATCTTCAAGGTCGAAGAATAATCTCCTTGATTCTACTGGTTTTCTCAGGACGGAATCAACTCTTGTACACGAAGCTCTTCCTACTTGCTTCCCTCATTCTTCTACCCCGAAGATGTAGGTATTATGTTCCACCGAAACGTCACTGATCTCTTACCAGACTATACAGCGTCATATTTGACTGAATTCTCGGTACGCTGTGAAACGTGCGAATCGAGTGTGTAAGCTTTGGTACGAGGCTGCGAAAATAAAACAAGATGTCGCAATAAATTTACTGTCCTCAATTGGAAACGGGCAACTTTAACGAGATTCTATGCGCTTCTGCAAGTACATCATAACAATATTACCTCGGCCTTTCTTTGTGACGGCGCTGCTGTTCTAGTAACGCGATGTGCACATAATCAGGGCAGAGTTGCTTCGACCTACATACGTAGGGGTATCTATGTTGTTTCTCAAGACACAACTTCACTTGGAAGGGTTATACGGGAGAAATATCGATAATTTTAAATCGCTTCTTTTTCTTCTTCCTCCATCTTGACGGATTAGGCCCTTTTTATTATTATTATTATTTAACTACAAATGGGTTTTCACCCGGTGGCAGTGGTACTACAATAAGACAACAGACAAATAACACAGATAAANAACATAAACACGTTCAAACAAAACACAGCACACAAACATTAGAAGAAAACACAACATTAGTAGAAAATTAACATAATATATATAAATAAAAATAACAGCAATGAATGCATAATGTAATGTTCTCATTTTCCCTTCATTTCGCTTTACTACACTTACGTATTTATACCATCTTTCACACTTTTCACTTCTATAACTGAATATTCGTAACATTATAAGAATTAAACACCAGACAGCAACACACACACAATATAAAAGATAGAATCAATCCAGGTTAGCAAGCATTCGTAATTATTATTATTATTTGGTCTGATCCCATTCAGAATTAATCTGAAATTAGGAATCTTACACAGATGGCAGGACTCCTCTGATGGGGGATCAGCCCGTCAGAAGGCTGATACCTACACAGGATAACAAACAAACAAAACGCATGTTTCGAGTGGGACTGAAACCTACGATCCCGGTGTTTGTGCGGGCAAAAACATTTCGCGCCACTGGTCACGCGGCCATTCTGATTGGCTAATCGATTCCTTATTTCTTTTCGTAATTAGCTGTTTAACGACGCTAACTATAAGCGTCCGATGACAGTATGACTAATAAATGCGGAGCAGTTGGAAGAATGAGAATGGGCAGAAATTCACTTCGAAACTGAAGTTGGTAGCACTGCATAATATGGAGACTCAGACAATATAAATCTTAGAATTGCTGCCTTGGGGAGTATGACGCCGTGTACAATAGTATATCGTTGTGAATGTTTCGGAAGAACTTCTTGCCTCAATCTTCTATGGCGATTCATTTTATGACACTGTCAGTATTTCAAAATACACACAGCCGAATGGTAGGATCATGAATAGTGAATGGGAATGAATCTGGAAGGAAAACATCATGTTCTAATCGAGCTACTAACAGGGCAATTCATTGGAGGGACAGAAGAAAACCACGAAAACTCACTGCACGGATGCCCGGCAGCCAGGCCGAGATTCGAACCAAGTACTTCCCGAATAAGAGTCTCACCCGCTCGGCGGCTCTGTATGTTAAAACAGTAATCTGAGAGCGGGGGAAAAAGAACGGTACAGCAGGTTCTTCCGAAACGCTGGTTAACTACACGGCGTCACATCCCCAAAGACAGTAATATTTATACAGAGTCGATTAGTGTACGTCAAGAAACACAGCGAAGCAGAATTTTCCGTTCAATTTTCATCAGACATTTCTCAGCCGTCTCTAAATCCAATAAACTGAATTTATGGGACAGTGCATGCAAGAAAATAATTTTGTCTGTGGTTCTGTATGGAAGTGAAACTTGGTCTCTGACATTAGGGGAGGAACAGAGACTGAGGGTGTTTGAGAACAGGGTGTTGAGGAGAATATTTGGACCGAAGAGGGATGAAGCGACAAAAGGTTGGAGAAAACTGCATAATGAGGAGCTTCATAACTTGTACTCTTCTCCAAGTATAATTAGAACGATCAAGTCAAGGAGGATGAGGTGGGCAGGGCATGTAACACGAATGGGGAGAAGAGGAATGCATATGGGATATTGGTGGGAAAGCCAAAAGGAAAGAGACCAAGGCGTAGGTGGGTGGACAATATTAAAACGGATCTTGGAGAGACAGGATGGGATGGTATGGATTCGATTGATCTGGCTCAGGATAGGGACCAGTGGAGGGCTCTTGTCAACACGGTAATCAACCTTCGGGTTCGATAAAATGCTTGGAAATTCTTGAGTAGCTGCAGAATTGGCGGCTCCTCAAGAAGGGCTCAGCTCCATGAGTAAGTAACTACGTGCATGCAAGAAACACTTTGTTTCTTCAAGTCCGGTAGCTAATGTCCACTCTGTGAACAAGGGAACGTCATTCCTTGTGTAGGAATCGGAAGACGATACCGGTGGAGGGATACCTGAATTTCCTTCCCGAACCACGCTGAAAACAGAATCTAGTAACTTTTTATGATGTCTCAATCTACGTCAGTAACTTATCAATGACGTGCCCCCCGCTCTTATAGCAGATTGAGCATAGTCCTATTTATGTGTGATTTAATCTGTGACTTTGGAGAGCAAAATAAACACTCTAAAAGTAATCACCAAACTCAGGGAGCACAAATTAAAAAGTAAATTACGATTATTCGATTCAGATATTGGGAAGAATATGTATATATAGACTGCCTCCACCGCCAATTCCATTAACTTCAATAAAGGAATCAAAAAGCATTAAAACGTCCCATAACTACATCCCACAAACCGCAGTGGTTGAAAAGAGGCTGTTATCAACAGAAGTACGCATCAACCAACCTCACCGCGCTAAAGCCTGTGGATTCGCCAGGTTCAGGGTCACAGAGGGTCAAGCACCGGAGAGACCAAGTTCAAGGGGAGACTGGCTCGAGGTCGATATCACTGCTCGGGGTCGTTCCACCCGCCCCGAAAACAGCCAGCCGCAGAAGAGACACGGGGTGGACGAATCCACGCAGAGCAGGCAGCCCGCATGCCACGGCGCAAACCCGCCCCATAATCGACTGATCCAACATGAATTTCGTTCTCGTGAATATTTTAGTTAAACGTGACGTAGGGGATGATTCCAATATACACACCAAAGCGACATCATCACATTAAATGACTGCATTACTTTAGAGTTCGGGATGGCTCAGTGGGTATATCGATGGACTACGGGCTCGGCTTCGATTCCCGGAAAGATTTACCCATTCTTCACAGCGTCCTGGCTGGCTCCGGGGCCCACCTACCCTCCTACCCAATGGGTACATGGGCTCTTTCCCCGGAGGTGAAGTGGCACCTCCATCTAGTACCGAAGTCAAGAATTGTGGAGCTATACCTCCACTCTCCCCTATGTATTCATGGCATAGTGCTTAACTAATTAAGCACAAGAAAACTGTGAAGAAAAAATAATCTGTCGACCCTGACAGGAATCGAACCCCGGACGTCTAGCCCGTAAATATACCGACTCCAGCAACCGCATATATTGAGATAAATTTCATCATCCTGCTCCATGATATAGTGACGCATAGTATGAACCATTTGCACACACACACACACAAATCTCCAACACAAAGCAAGACTTATGACGCATCACGTTGTATATATGTGATGCTGAGGTGTAAGGGTGGTTCGTGGCATCTAATCGCAGATTGGTTCCAATTATACACGGTTCCATGGGCCAGCGTGTCACCACACACATCTTTTGTCCTGGGAGAACCGGGGGGGGGAGGCACGGACAGTAGCAGTCAGGGTTCTGCATGAATCACACACCCCATGAAATCGATAGCAGTTAAGCAGCACACGAAACAGCTGTGCATACTGCACGTCGCAATAAGAAACAGAGAGTAAAATCAAAATGGGCAATTGGGCAATTAATTCGTGGAACTGAAAACGGACGCTGTGTATCTACTTCTGACGGGGATCGAACTTCAGTTCCTCAGTCATCCAGCCCACAGCCAAGTCACGACAATACCGCGTATTTATACTTAGTATGATACTCAGAATCGCTAAATACGTATAATTAGAATGATCAAGTCAAGAAGGATGCGATGGGCATGTAGCTCGCATGGAGGTGAGAAGAATGCATATAGTTTTGGTGGTAAAGCCATAAGAAAAGAGACCAGTCGAAAGACCTACATGTGCATGGAAGGATATTAAAATGAAACTTAAAAGAAATAAGATGGGGTGGTATGGACTGGATTCATCTGGCTCAGGATAGGGACCAGTTGATGGCTCCTGTTAACTCAGTAATTAAACTTCAGGTTCTATAAAATATTGGGAAATTCTTGAGTACCTGAGCAACTGGCAGCTTCTCGAGGACTTGGCTCCATGGAGTTAGTTAGCTGGTTGGTTAATTTACGATTCTCACAATAAACAGAGATTATTTCACTAAATAGCACTACCCATTGTCTCTGTAATACAAATGGAGTGTTTTTTCCCAATAACTCTTTATACAGAGGGAAATTTGTACAAAATTTATGTATGTATGTATGTATGTATGTAAGGCATGTACTGTCTTCGCTCGCTTGGAAACTGAGATCGTGGGTTCGAATCCCAGTCGGGGCATGGATGTTTAGTTTGTGTGTGTGCGTTTTTCTGTGTTGTGTACAGGTAGGGGCCTTATGACGACCTGATCACCCGCCCAAGGAGTCCTACCGAATGTGTAAGATCTAGAAAAACCGAAGTGAACGGAGAAGTTCATGGAGGTAGGCCTAGGCCCACTGGGGCTGTAGTGCCAAGGGAAAAAAATGTATGTATGACACCTTACGATCCTAATATCCACATGACTCCCCTCTAACTTCTCGATTAATCTATGGATTTTCATGAAACTTGGCACATCATACAACTTGGGTTGACTCAAACTTAGTAATTTTTAATCTCCTGTGATAAATAATATAACCATCATGGATATGCAAACGTCTGAGATGGGAACGACATTAGTGACAATGAGAAATTTAAGGACAAATAAATTTAATATGTGCTCTGCAGGGCTGCAAATGTGTCTAAGATGTTGTGGTATTGTGGAAAATGTGCAATGAGATTTTATATAATAAAGAATTAAATTTTTTGTACATTATAAAGATCTGAAATTTTATCTTTTCACCCAATTAAAGTAAACAACATTAAGTAGGACAATTTATCATCCAACTGACTGGGAAATATTACTATCGTTACACGGGCCACAGAGCTTTTCAATTGTAAATTACATTCTTTTACAGGATCCAGTCCCAGTTAAAAATAATTGGAGTTTCACAGAATACACCTGGCACCAGAAACACAAGAATGTTATTTCTTCCAAACATTGCACAGTATTTGGAATGGTTCACACTGAAAACAGTTATATAAATTACTCTCCTTTGAACGACTCCTTATGTTGATGAATGACAATGTTGTACAAAGACATGAGATAGGAAAACATAAACACACTTGACTAATTTCTGTTCATTTAATGAAGCTGTTACAGTAACTCAGAATTTATAGCACTGAAAGACGGAATGATTAATGGGCGATGAATTGAAATGAAAGTAGCAGGGGGCAGTCATGGCTTATCTAAATGTATTAGCCTTGCAGTCACTTGAAGGGACTAGGGAAAATCATGAAAATCCTCAGAGAACAGATAACCAGGACAGCAGGTATCATGGCTAAGATTTGAACCAGTCACCTCCAGTCGAGAATTCAGAAGTTTTACTGCCTAAGACAATTTCTCCTATACCATGGTCCTTTTTCTTTACACATAAATTGTACAAAACTTATTGACTATCTGCATAGAACAATCAGGTATCAATGACTGTCACGTATTTTGGGGTGTAACTATAGACAGGGTATGGAACGGAAAATAGATTTATTACCACCACTCACAATTACAAGTAATTATAGTGCTATCACTGATCTACACACTTTACAAATCACTATGACACTCTAAGTCTTCTAAATCTTCACTGAGTCGTATCCTGGCAACGGATTTATAACTAACTCACCGTAACTACAGCACACATAACGTCTTCTTTTCACAGCCAAACTCTTGCAGTTCTTTTCTTCACAACTGAACCGCCAACCCTCAACTAACTCTCTCGATTCCTCAATTATCTGACATCTCAAGCAACTCTCTCAATTATCACATCAGGTGGCCTGGGCGTGTTCATTATATAGCCTTGGAGCAGACCTAACAGAGAATACCGTTTCCTAATAATTCCTCTCTTGTTGCTTGTGTATTCGTTGTCATGGGAACGTGTTTACCGAGTCGTTGCCTAGCAATGAACGTCTCCTCTGGCTTTACTATTCCGGCCTTCAGGCGACATGTTGCATTGCTCTCCTCCTAAGGCTATTTATACAGCCATTTCTCCTTTTCTGAGGGCTGTGCTTGGTTTCACATCCTTTTCTGTGGCTCAGTTTTTCCATGGATTTTACTCTCCAACTGCTCCCTCTTTAAGGCTGCTCATCCTGAGTGGTTCCCTGATACGGTGCAAGCTGGTCCATCTGGGCATATTCTTCGCTTCTTGCTTTTATAATGACACTTTCAATTGATAAGTTTATATATGTGTGAGTAGCAGGATGATCAGTGATTAGTGAATTCAACAGGAAGTGGTCATAGCCTGATATGAGGTACTATCTTTCCATGTGCCTGGACAGAGTGAGAGACACCATGAAAAACCTCAGTCAGGATTGTTCATCTCCATGCAGAGATTTTAACCCGAGACCTTCTGAATATGAAGCAAGAGTACTAGCCACTCAACTGTCACAGCTGGTGGAAATAACATAACAAAATAAGGAAAATCAACTTAATCTTTCTACATGTTATTACACTGTATACACACTGGAAAGCAAGTTATGCGGTACAGGTGTGGCTACAGTGAATAAGCAGTCATGGACAGCCAACAAGGGGTGTTCCTTCAGATTGGGGGCTGGACACAGGACTAACAACACCTTGCAGTTAAAGAGAATCATTTTACAAAATTTCACACAGGATAAAGTACTCATGTCTCAGCATTTGGCAAGAAAAATTTCCAACATAAATGTGTCTAGCATAAGAAATCTAACTTATCTTTGGGCAGTATTTCATCTGAGCTATGGCCAGGGAGTCTGCTATCCTCACAAGATTTTTCTCAGTTCCTCCAGCTTAACCCTTTCCTAGTATATGAGCCTGACTGTGCCTCACAATAGGATTTCCACCCTTGTTCAAAGCGCGCAAAAGCACTGGTGATATTTTCAAGCATTTACTGCCATCTCTTGGGTAAATGACTAACTTCTTGGTACTAACATACTGATCATATATACAGTGTATCTGCTCCCTGTCACAAAAGAAGCCCTGAGTGGAGGATAGAGGGGTCTGGAATGGGGGGCAGGGGGAAGCTCTCTGCAGAATAGGCTTTTCCCTGCAGTGTTATGAAGAGAAAGAGACAGAAGTACAGCAGTGAATAATCCCAAAAGCCACAACTGTGAACATGCATGTGTTGTACGTAAATGGTGAAAGTTTCATTGAAATATGTTGTTATGCATACTGTCACATGTAGGGAGGGGGGAGGGGGTATGCGTGGTGAATATAACGGGTTCTAGATTGGATTTATTGGCACGTCGGTTACAATCTCTCATAATTACAAGAAATACAGCGCTACTGCTGATTTACACAATTTATAGTTCATCATTACACATGCGCTAGGATTCTCAGTCTGCGCTATTCGCCTCCTGGTAACGGAATTAAAACAGTCTCACTGTGACTAAATCTTCTAGTCACACACTAAGTCTTCACAGGCCAACTTCTAATTCTTTACCTATGAACTACCTGACAACTGACTTCAACTGTCTAGTCTAATTCTCTCAACACAGAAACTAGCACTTCAAACCACTATGAAGTCTTCTTGCCGTTTCTTGTTCAATCGCTCTGGAACCTTGGAACTCAGCTGAACACTGTCTACTACTCATTCCGCCAGCTTACTGCTTCAGTTTCAGAATTCTGCTCACTTATATATATGCAGCACGGACACACGTCACAGAGAAAACATGTCACATATTCACCAACCAGCCAGTCCATTGGCATGCTGGCTGGATCTACAGAAAATATCCTATTTTGCATGCCCAAATTTTGGTTCTGGCCTACAGATGGATGTCCTTCTATCATTGTGTGCACGTCGGTCATGGGTGTTTACTGAGCCGCTGCCTGGCAATGATCATGTACTGTTGTTACGCACTTAAGCCAGGAGATGTTTACTGCACCGTTACCTAACTACATACATTACCATATTATACATCTGTAGCAGACTGAATGTTTTCATTAGAGTTAGTACAGCATGGTGGATTCAATCTTGTATTCAGGAGGGAAATGCATCAGAAGCAAAGGGAAAACTCCAAACACAATATCGCAACACTACTGATAACATGAGCTACTGCCTGGTAATATACTCACATTTTTGTTGTATTACATCGCACATTCAGTTATATGTTCATTATAATTTCTGATAACATATTAAGTTTTATGGGGACACACAGTAGCATAGTTGGCTGAGGCACCATGCTACAAGCTAGAAGATTGCGAGTTTGATTCCCGATGAGGTTACTGGATTTTTCAATTGATCTAATCCTTCCAGCTGCACTATGGCCCTGGGTAGACTCAGCCTCTAACAGAAATGAGTACCACGAATCTTCCTGGGGGTAAAGGGCGGCTGGCATGTAAGGCTGACAACCTTACTGATATCTGTGAGCTGAAAGTCTAGAAAATGTGGGAGCCTTGATGTCACACGACCCTAAGTGCTTCCATGGCCTGTTACAGGGATAGCTTTTATGAAGTTCTATAAAAGATGTAAATGCCAAAATGGTTAAAAACTGTTCTCAAGCAAGATGGGTGAGCCAAATACAAGAGAAGTCAAACTGATTTAAATAAAATTCTAAAATACAAAATAAATAATAAACTTTGATGTTAAAAAATTTCTGATTCTAACAGTAATGATTATTAAGATTATATTCTTCTGGGATATGATGCCATATATGTGATAGGTGCCATGTTACAAACAGAACCTGCTGCCTATATCTTCAGCCCTGAACATTAAGACGAAGCTGAAGACCGACTTCTTCTATGGTGAAGATGAAGGCATTCCTCCTAAATGCTGGTACACACTACCAATCAGCCTGGAAATGAGGGTAGACATGGGTGGAAATAATCTACTTAGCTCCAGAGCGATTCATTTTATGGAACCCATTTCCATTAGCTTACGACATCTTAATAACAGTTCTTGACAATATACACAGGAACGAATTCATGACCCTGCACCGTGATAATTTCCTTGTAATATATGTTGATTATTCCCTGGAACTTTCCAACTGATCTGAAAAGTCTGTGTAGTTCCAAAACGTCATTTCCACCACTGTCTACCAGACTACACCATGTTACATTCCAGAACACAACAATCTTAATGTCCATACATAAATTTGAATTAAATTTACTTCCAGAAATTAGAAGAAACATAAATATGTATGCCCTGCTTAGCATATGCCTCTTGCATCCCTGGCTCAAACTTCTACAGGGACTAAATAGCTTCATGTCCTGGAAGACAGTACCTTCATAGCCACTCCTGTGACAACCTCAAACCCAGCATTATTCCTATTACTCACCAGCGGGGCAGAACCTCTGTTCTGGTCCATTGAACACAGCCAGGTTTCTCTTGACAGGAACTGTATCATCCTTAAGTGTGAGATGAGGAGGTTGGTCACCTTCATGGTTAGTTCCGGTCAGAGCCACGGAGGTCAGAAGGTCAAAGCTGATAACACCATCAGGCTTTGGGTACTCTATAGGTTTGCATTCAGATGCAGGTTTCAGTCTTTTATGATCAGGATCTGTAATTGGACAAGATACATAACGACTTAAAACAAACGGGGGTAACAGAACCTGCCCCATGTGTACAGTTACCTTGGAGACAAACTCAACACTCTTTGTCTTGATGGACAGAAGACAGTTTACTCGCGGTCTGCTTATAATATTGTCACGCAGTCAGAGTGACTCTCGACAGGGTTTTGGACTGGATTTTCGTTTTAATGATCACTTTAACATTCAACTCATAATTTGACTTAATTATAGTGCCATTGCTGATTTACACAATTTATAAATCATGCTAAGTCCTTTCCAGACTGCGGCGTCTTCACTAGACATTTCCTCATTAACACCTTTTAACAACAGCTATTCCTCTGCTTCTGGGCTCAAGTCATCTCTGAATGGCGGCTACCTTCCAGCTGCAGCCATTTCATACCAACCTCCTAGTTTTCTCTCCACAGCCTGACTTTCAACTGGCAACTTAACTCACTGTAACTGACTTTTTCTTCAGAAATGATTTGGTTGCCCAGCTGTCTTCCTTATAACTCCTCGGCATGGACCACCATATAAAAGTTTCCAATAGTGCCCCTATGCATATCCCTTACCACAGGAACACATTTACCAAGCTGTTGCCTAGAAACAGCTCTGGTATATTTACTTATCTTGCGGTCATTGCATAGTAACAGCTCTACATGCTACAATATTTTAGACTGGTTTTAATATACTGTATACTCCCAATTATTGGTGCACAGACTATCCTGTCCAGTTTCTGGTTATCTGTGGACCTTTCCTAGGTGCATCTGCAACCCTGCAGAGCAATTATAAGTCTGCTCAACCCCTCTGCCCATCCATTTGTCTGCACACATGAAATAACTCAAGAACAGGTGAAAAGGTTTTTAAATAAAATCTAATATTGGAGAATTTTATGAAAAATTGGACAGCCATTTAAATTTTCATTTAGACCGGACAATATGAATGATCGCTCGACCTGCACAATTATGTGCATGTCTGCACATACCTCAAGGACAACTTGCTACATATATATATATTGGAATAAAAAAGGTTTTGAACAGAAGAGAAAAATGAAAAAAAAAACACATTTTGCAGTCAGTATGTGTATATTTCCGCACACAAAACATCTTGGATTATCCTTTTTCTTTTTATTAATTATTCATGTGTGTTTTCCTCTTCATTAAAACAGATAATCAGGAATATACACTGCACATGAAAAACTCCATTTATGGCTTAATGAAATGGACTTCATTGTCTAAGTAAATAAAGTTGCCCCTGTCCCTAATTAACCATTACACTGCTGCGGTTGGCATATGTTGATCTCTCAAAAACATGGCAACCTTGCTGTGATTGACAAAACCTGTATTGTGACTTTAGAGTTTCAAATCTCAGGTTTCTTTGCACCAATCTCATTCAAACTTGGCAGGTGCATAGAGTCATCTATTGGGAACGTAATGAAGCATCATTCATTTCAATGGCTGCATTCTTCTGCCCTCTAGTTTAAGAAATGTAAAACGTTGCATCTGCACAGCAAAGCATGCGCTCCATGGTCATGTGGGTATTTCACAAGGCTAGTAAAAATGGCTTTGTATAGTGCACAGTGCTTTCTATAATAGTTTTAAATAAAGTTCTGGACTTTGGTCAACATGTGACATAGTGATCAGACTGTGATATAAATACAGTGATTCTAGGATAGTGAATTATGTAATTTTTTGGCCATCTTGGACAACCCTGATTTAAATGGACTTTCCCCTGTGAAAAATACTGAATAATTCAACATTTCTGCAACTTCTGCTGTCTGTTCTCTGTCTGAGGTAAGATTAGTTACATTTTATCACACATTTTCATACTTTGTACTTAAATTATTTATAAAAGATTTATTAAAAAATAATTCAGCACAGAGGGTACTGAGAGTTACTTATCATACTAGCAGTGAAAGGGTACAAAGCACCTCACCATGAAGACATATGGAGAAACAGAGGTACAGTTCTGCTCATTCTTAATCTCAACACTATACAAAGATCAGTAGCAAGCTTCATGCTCAGGCTGCTTTATCCCTGGGGAAAGAGGCCTTGCTGTCCACTGAATAGAAAGCTGGGTGGGTTCCAGAGCTGCTCTGGATACAGTGGTAGAAACCGTATGGTAACTTTCTCTAAAAATCATCCACATCAGATTTTAAAATGTTGGTACCATGGTTTCAGCGCTGATTCTAGGTCACAGACAGACGGCCAGACACAATCTCCACAAAAGGCTTGCTTTTTTTTCTTTTTCTTTGTAGAGAACACCTAAATAAACTATTAACTTACATGTGAAGTTCTCTCAGGCCTTCAGCTTTGTCAATATTGAATTCACATCTGCTGTTTCAGAGAATAGGGGACTGATGACAGGGACAAGCACAGTCTATGAGACATTGGACACTAACTCCATACTGACAACTGATCTCATGGGAAGACTTGATTGCAAACACTTGTCATGAAAGCTTGAAATCATGGCTGCGACATAACTCAAGCAGTTAGTCACTGGCTTCCTACCGCAGCGGCCTGGGTTCGATCCCGGGTCTGTCAAGTGGGATTTGTGGTGGACAAAGTGGCGCTGGGGTGGGTTTTCTCCAAGTACTTTGGTTTCTCCTGCAAATCTTCATTCCACCAAATTCTCCATCATCATAATCACCCGGGGCAGTCTACAATAGGCCAATCAGTGGCCGCCGTGCCGAGTGGACCTAGCTGGGCTCCACCCCTCACTAAGCGAAAAAAATAAGCTTGAAATCAGTTAATTTATAGCTAATTTAACACTCTCACCTCCATGACTGAGTGTCCATGGCTCCTTTCCTCGGATCAACATAGTGATGCCGGAATAAAGAAGGCCTCCATAGAGCCCAAATGGATTGTGGAATGATGGACGGACATTTCTGATACTCTTCAACTCTGACCATACCCAACTGTTCCTTATTTTATCTTCATAACTTTTTGGTTCTAGTCCTAATGTTTCAGACTTTGAATTCTCATCGGTAAGAGCTTCAAAGGCACTTTCAGCAGCAAGCATTCCACTTTTCATTGCATTGTGTGTTCCTTTGATTTTTGGCACATTGAGAAAACCAGCACTGCAGCCAACTAAACATCCTCCAGGAAAAGTCAGCTTCGGTATTGACTGGAATCCACCTTCATTAAGAGCACGGGCACCATACGCTATCCTGCACAGTCAAACGGCAAGTTTCACTACATTAGCATATTAAAACCAGATGACACTGAGACAAAAAGAAGGAGATGCCAAGGAACTGAAAGGAAGGGTATAGGAAGGAAGTGGGGATTGTGAACTTTTCATCCTCTGACCCGCATAAGAGGGAAATAATGACAGAAGAACAGGAGGAGAAGTATATAAACATAGAACATTAATATAACACCAATTAAGAATTTCAACAAAAAGCCTCGTTACTTGTTATATAAATTGTATTCCATCATCTGGTACTGACTTTTTAGAGTAAAAATCACTTCAAGTACTATGTTTTTGGACATTATCCATCGTCTTGTCTATTTTTAAAAAAAACCGTCCTGTTTCTATTTTAAAACACAATGTTTCGTTGTGTTTTAAAATAGACAAAATGATGGATAATGTCCAAAAACATAGTACTTGTAGCAATTTACCACTGTCACAAACGTTTAGATCTTAATTAAAAATCACTTCTTTGACTCTATCATTCCTCACTGCATTTCTTCCTTTCCCTATATTCCTTTCATATCTTTACCTCCTCCTCATCCTTTCTCCCATATTCCTTTACTGTCTCACTCCTTCCTTCTAGACTGCTCTAGGAACCTCAGCCTCCCTTACAACAAATACCCAGTTCACTCTATAATTTCCCTTTTCCCTCCACCTCTTCAATTTTACCTCTCATAAATCATTCTCTACATCTTCCAGTCATCTCACATTTAGAAACAGGGTTAGGAAAGCTGTTACAAGTATAGAGGCCTTACGTGAAGTTGAATGAATCAAGCGAAGTAATGTGAAGTGTCCTTGTTCGAGTGCAGCGAAACGAACACAAGCACGTGCCCTTTTATAACTTTATATGTTTGGATTTGCACCGTGTGTACCTTGCTTATTATATGTACTGTTTTGTATTGTTCCCTTTATGGGATATAGTCTTTCCTTGTCTGTACCAGTGTAAGTTCTACTGCCACCGGGTGAATACCCAACTGTAGGAAGAAAAAAAAAACGACGACGACGACGACGACGACGACGACGACGATGATGATGATCATCATCATCATCATCATCATCTCGGTCTTAACTTTCCCATGTTTCTCACATAATTTATTTTCCTTACAACCTTTCTTCACTGTTCCCAAACTTTCCATCTGCCACCTATTGTTAGCTCTGTAAGGATGTGCTACTTTATGACGTCAAGTTGTTAGCCCCACACCCAGCTTCCAACATGGAGGACCTTACCTTTCACCTGACCCTTCAAACTGACTACCATGGTTTACCCTACCAGGAACTCACACTCCCACTAGCATAGCTCTCCAGGTGATCAGGGCATGTAACCCTCCCCACCACATCAGTAGCACAGGGATAGACCCACGTTACTTTATGATCGCTTTTATTTCATGCTTCCTCTCTGCTTTCCTTCCTCCCTCTCCTTTCTGTTACAACAAACACTCATGAAGAAATCAGAACAGCATGTCTTTACCCCATTCTCTCTCTAATATCCTGCAACACACACATCCCATCGCTTACAGTGAGATGCAGTAAGACTCCAAACAAGCTAGAATCATTTATATTGTCACATGACTGAGTGACTACAGATGGGTTTCAGATTAATGATGGGGTTTATTGGATTCTTTGGATACAGTGCTTGACTACACCTTACAAGCCACTAGTGTCCAAAGTCACGTCTTCCTAATTGTTGCTTGGTAGTGGCAACCAACAGCAGACATTCCCCTTCCTCTATGCTCCCAAACTGTGCCCAGCCTCAGCTACCAGCATCTAACAACAACACCTCACAACAACTGAGCCCCAGCTGTTATCCCACTAACTGACGCATCAACCAACTGACTATTACTGAATTGTCCTGCTTATAAAATCTTAGCACAGACTGCACAGGAAACACCCTTCTTCTGTTGCAGTGCAATCGTTGCCCTATATACATACATGTTTGTTTTGGGAGCCGTTGCTTAGCAATGGCTGTTGTAGAGTCACTTATCTCATGGTCACTGCCTAGCAATGGTTCTACATGGCACAATGAATTTACATACCTCTTTCCTCCTTCAAATATAGGTTTGACTGATGGATGGTGTTTGAATTTCTGAAATTCTCTAAAAGGGCTTATATATGGGTTTGAATAATCCAATCCTATAGCAAATCCAACAGCAATCATGGGCGTCGGCTCATTTAAATGGTACAAAAATGACCCTCCATATGTATGAGCATCCTGTAACAGACACAGAAGATTATTAATATTATAGTGTGTAGAGACGTTACTAGATAACGATCTTGAAACAAAAAACAAAACAATATCCAGTATTAGGCAACAACCACAAGACAAGTAAATATACCAGAGCCATAACTGGGTAATGACTTCACAAACAAAACGTGTTTCCATGGAAAAACTTGGAGCACAACAACAGGAAAGCTGTTTTTTCTGTTGGTCTGTGCTGAGGGGTTATAAAGAGGACCACTGGAGAAAGAACAGATAATTGTCAGCTGTCATTTGTAAAGGAGTCTGTGAAGAGAAGACTTAGTCAGTGCAGTTGAAGGGTTTCCACTGTTAGAAGCCGTTACCAGGGAGCAACTGGTGAAGACATAGCAGGCTTAATAAATAAGCCCATCTCTAATCCAAAACCCTGTCAAGATTCACTCCAGATAAAGGCCATGCCATAGCTCAAGTGGTTAGTCACTGGCTACCCACTGCGGCAGCCCGGGTTCGATCCAGGGTCTGGTCAAGTGGGATTTGTGGTGGACAAAGTGGTGCTGTGGTAGGTTTTCTCCGAGTACTTCGATTTCCTCTGCCAATCTTCATTCCACCTAATTCTCCATCATCATAATCACCCAGGGCAGGTACAATAGGCCAATCAGTGGCTGCCGTGCTGAGTGGACCCAACTGGACTCCACCTCCCACTATGCAAATTAAAAAATTATTAATTACCGTATTTATGCATGTATAGGCCGCGTGCATGTATAGTCCGCAGCACAATTTTCAGACAGAAATTATAGAAAAAATAATTTTCTTGGAATATTACTTCAGGAGTAGAACACCCTGTATTACTAATTATGAATATAATTTTTTTTTTAAATGAAGTGTGACTTCGAATATTTCGAATATAAGCCACACCCCATTTTTCCTCTTGGAATTTTTGGCAAAAAATGTGCGGCCTATACATGCGTAAATACGGTAATTCACTCCAGATATGTGATGATATAAAGCTGAAGAAGACCAGGAGAGTCAGCAATGATCACTATATTGCAGTGCGGCTCTCTAGGTTATGACACCTTGCTGCAATCTGGCAGGTGAGTTCCAATAATATCATGACATTTTTATCTTTAAGTTACGGTGGCCTGTATCTACCATTTATCTTCAACTTTCTGAGTTTAACTATGCAGTAATGTTTCCATATACTCTGCAGGCTTCATCTTCACGATGAATGTGAGGCAAAAGGGGAATGGGAGAAAGGGTAAAGGTTTTCTTCAGCCCTTCTTAACCATATGGGCTCTTCCCACTGAACAGTACCGCACTCCAAAAAAATAATAAGGATTACTAAGCTATTTTCAGGATACGCGAAAAGAAATAGCCTTCCGCACACGAAACACAATACAAAACATATTAAAAACCCAAGCACAAGCAGGTAAGTATAGCAGAAGTGGTATTGACCAAATGAAATACCTAGATTTTCCACTGAAATATATCGGACAAACGTGATACACATTTAATACCTCCAACCTTACCCCTACCATCAGACATATGTATCAGTCAAATTTCTGCTTCTGTCTCACCCTCACCCTGAAGATGGTCACTACACTGTGCAGCTAAACCCCAAGAGCCAAGGTTACATAATATTACAATGGACCTTAGAGAAATAACTTGTGATGATGTGTGGATTCATCTGACTCAGGGATCAGTGGCATGCTCTTGTGATCATGGTAGTGAATCTCGATGTTCTGTAAAACCGAGAATTTCTTAGGTAGATGATCAACTACTGCTGAAAGACTCTGCTCCATGCAGGTAGCTGGTCAGGGTCAGCACGTACAACCAGCATTTACATCTCTAAGAAAAGACAACTGAACTGGCATACACAGTATATTGAATACATTAAGTTTTATATCATGGCACTGGGTAATGTCTTACCAAAGGCCAGCCCACGGTATGTTCGACAGTGCCCGGTCTGTGCTTGCTGGGATCCACTTCCCACAATTCCTTCAGTCCGATACCATAGGTCTGCGGCTCACACTTCTCTCGGAGACTGAACTTCTGGAACAGCTGTTTTGCTAGGTGGCCATGGCAACCCTCCGCAAATATTGTACATTTGGCAAGCAGCTCCATACCTCTCTCAAAATTATCCTAAGAAAGGCAACAATGCACAAATTTCAAAGAGACTGATATAGTTTCCAGAATGTTTCATCCATATTTTTTCAGTTCATGATCACACTTTTCTATATAACTGTACCTATGAATATTACATTCCATTCTTTATGTGGATGTAAAATAAAATGACATAAAACAAACTGGACAAACATCTGACAGGAGAGAAGAAAGAGCAGATGAAATATCCATGTAATCAGTGTCTGGAACACATAGAACTTTGAGGTCACATTTGACAGATTTAACATAACAGTAATCTGTACTCCTCCAAGTTACGCATAGAAATACAAACATCAAACAAAACAAACTCCATGGCTGTAGTCCACAAGCAAACTATACCGATTTAGCAACAACCACTTGTCGGCGAAGTTAGTGCCAACTTCTGTGGATAGAGTTTGTCACGTGGTCAGCTGAACCCATCCCCATGGCCGTTCATCTCGGTTTTCCATACTGGAGCCGCTATTTCCTTAAAACAGATCCTCAATTATGCTCACGAGGCTGAGTGCAGCCCGTTCCAGACCCACTACTTCTCAGTAAATCTGGTAGAGACACGATCCAACCCAGACCTCTGGATCTGTGGCCAGGAACTCTGACCACCACACCACATGGGCAGTCAAGCACAGAAATAGTACACTAAACTGTATAATTACTAATTCACTGTTCTTGATAGCCTCACCATATACAATGAAATGTAATAAGGAAAACAGGTACCATAAGTTGATTCCAAAACTTCTTACTGTACATACTTTGCATGTCCAGTTTTCATTGTTATTTCCCATATATAAAAAGTCAATCAGTTCCTTATGATGCCAAGATTACAGTCTCCTGGCATGTTACAGTAACTTCTGGGATATGTCACCACGTAGTGTGGTACAAGTTACAGAGGAATGCACTGCCTCCATCTTCAGGGCCAAAGAGTGAGCCACAGAAGTAACGAGCATGACATAAGCAAGCACACATTCTGACAAATAGGTGCCAACATGATGGAGAAAGCAACTGCCTCCATCTTCATGGTACAAAGGGTGAGATGAGTAGAAAAGAACAGCATGCAATATAGAGTAGCGAGGTATCAGGAATGGGTTCTGCGCAATCCAGTTGGAACGTGTGGTTCTGTTGTGGCAGAGATTACATGAAATGAAGGGAAAAAGAAATTAAGGGAAGAAGATGCGAGAAAGAGGAAGAAGAAGTGTGAGAGAAGGGGAAAGAAGGCCCTTTAAAAGGTAGCTGTGATGAGCCCCTCGTAGCGACCAGGTTATGATTTCTCCTCAGAGGAGTCTTCTTCCGCTCCTTCAGAGTACAGGTGAGCAGTTTCTGTGGCTTACCCAGGGAAAGACCATCTTCACTGTTCATGACATTGGGATGGAGTTCAACCTCCACTGCTTCACTGACAATGCCTGAAATTGCGTTTTTCAGTCGTTCTTTCCTCTTTCTCATGATTCTTTCCCCCTTTCTCTGTCTTATTATCATGCTTTCCCACTCTTCTCTACCATTTTCTCATTTTCCTTCACCTTTTTTATTCATGTCTCTACTTCCTTTCCTAATTTCATAATTGCTCAAAGCCCCTTTCCCTACACCCTACATGCTGTTTTACCCTGTTCTACCCTCACTTCTTCTGCTCAGTGGAAGGGGCTTAAAGTACTAGGAACATTGTCAACTAACGTTTTGGAGGTGCTTGGCTTAATACATGGCTGGGATACCAGCTACCCTGACTGAGATTCTGTTTTTGGTTTTCCTCACTCTCGCCAAGTAAATGCTATAACAGTGCCTCAATTAGGTCATGACCAGGGCCCGGATTTTGATGACATGTCATCTTTCTTTCCTTGTATCCTATGCGATGTTCTTAAATATATAAATCTTGGATATGAGCTGCTGGTTACAGAAATTTAAACTTTATAGGTAATTTTTTGTAATTTTTTTACATTTTTAGGTTTAAGGTCATTTTTTCATTTTGGGGGTAATTTTTTGGTAAATTTTTGGACTTCTAAGGGTATTTCTTGTCATTTTGGGTCATTTTAGGGAATTTTTCTTCATATGTTTTCTAAAAATGTGAATAACATGGAAGCGCAGTGTTCTTCCTTTTCTCCTTTAGGTCATTTTTCTGGATTTTTTCAGTCATTTTATAGGTCATTTTTTAATATTTTCAGGTCATCAAAATCCGGGCCCTGTGTATTACATTTTTGGGTCTTATTCTAGGTCATTTTTCTGGATTTCTTTGGTCATTTTTTAAATATTTTCAGGTCATCAAAATCCAGGCAATGGTCATGAATGACTTCTTTCAAATCCTCTCCAGTTCACCATTCATAAATAATGCTACTATTGAACACTATACAGTCTAGATACTGAAAGTGTCATAAAATAACCTAGAGAAGATCTGTTTCTGCACAAAAGAGGGACGCTGGAAGTTTCTCTTAAACAGCAGATCCCAAACTTTTTCAGGTCACCACTCACTTGCATCCATAACTGCACCCTCAGTGCCCCTCGCCCTACCCTATAAAAAGCATTCTTCAGAAGAGGGGTTTGCAAAACTCAATAAGATAATAATAACAATGAAATAAGATACCGCATTAGTAACTACTTCACTTTCACTAAATTCTTACTGCGAGGATGGGCTTGATGAGGTTATACCAATTTCCCAGCATCTGGTCTAAATTTCATCATATATAAGCGAACAACACACTCAGACAGGCCCACCTCCAGTGCCCCCCTAGGTAATCCTACTGCAGCCCACTTTGGGAACTGCTACCATGAGGCTACACTCTGGAACATTACAATATACAGTGTGACATGTTGCGCTATGGAGGACACCCCCTCCCTCCCCAGCGCTGCTGTGGCGGCATCGGAGTGCTGTCGTTACTATGGTAACAGGCAAGTCAACACTCCTTCCCCTACCCCGCTAGCGGTGACGTAACACTTTCGGAGTGTTACCGTTCCTACGGTAATAAGCCAGCAGACACCCCTTTCCTCACAGTGACGTAACACGGGATGCCGCAGTTGCTACGGAGCCGTAAACAACTCTAGACAGCACTGCCCAGCAACATCGGTAAACAGGCGAGTAGGCAACAAGGAAGCAAGGCGTTTTTCCCGTTGTCCGGCTGAGGGTTTATAAGAGAACTACACTGCCTACGAAGTTGAGTTGGAATATAGCAGCAGTCAGTTGGTCAGCAGTGAGCAGTTGAAGTGTAGCAGCCGCCAAGGACAGTTGAGTTGAGCTGAGTCGAGTTAAAATGTAGCAGCCATCGAAGACAGTTTTTAATGCAGCAGCCACGGAGTGAGTTGCAGTTTAGTGATCGCAGGGAGAAGACCCGAACGTGTGATCAGAAGAGTTATTGTGTGATACTCAGTGACAGTTTGTGACAACTGAGAAGCGATTGGGAGTGTGTAATACAGTGACACTCGTATAGCTCCCATGTTATAACTACATCAAGAAGACTATTGAACACATCATTTTGTAGGGTTTATAATTTGTCAATACCCATTACTTTGTTATAATTAATTGTAGTTTGGACTTGTAGCTTGTAAATAAACTAGTTAACAAGGTGAACGGTTTCATCGGTAACGAAAAACGTTACAATATTTATTGCTGTCATACATTCCAAGTGCATACTGTTAAGATATACTTTCTTACCTTAGGAGATCCATCCTTGGCAATACCGACGTCATTAGTGGCAACCCCTTTCACACTGCCATCTTCATGATACAGCACTTCTGAGGCTGCATAGCCTGGGTACATCTCTACACCAAGTGCTTCTGCTTGTTCGCCCAGCCACCTCACAACGTGGCCAAGCCGTACCACATAGTTTCCGTGGTTCCGTAAAGGGAAACCTTAAAAACAAAAATATCCTGTGTACTACACTCAATACAAAATTAAACAAAGTCCATTAGTGCTATTATAGAACTGAGATTTAAGATTGTCACGGTAGTGAACATCAACATTAGATTTCTGGGATGTCAAGTCATGTATGTTCCTTTTTATTTTACTTAATGATGCTGTCAGTCAATCTAATGACCTGGGTAGGAAATATTTTAAGGAAGTTTACAGATCAAAATGTGAACAAGGAATGTGGAGAGTAAGAAGCAATCTGGAACTACAAAATGCATATAAATCCCCAGATATTGTGACCGAAATCAAAATTAGAAGATTGGAATGACTGGGGCACATACCAGTATACCAGAAACGACACTCAACACTGAACCGGAAGGCAGACATGGAGTTGGAAGACCCAAGTTAAGGTGGTTAGATGACATACAGGTTGACATAGAAACTCTACGTATAGAAAAGATGGAGACGAAAAGCTCAAGAAAGAAAAGAATTGAGAGTATTTCTAAGGGAGGCTAAGGCTAAACTTAAAGGGCCGTGAAGCCAGAGATGAAGCTGTCAGCAACTCAAGCTATGTATCAGCTGAATGGATGATGGCTCCTTCAAGATACAAGTTGAGACTGACTCTGGAGCTAACCCAGCCTCCTGTCTAATGAGTATCAGGGACTCTTTCTCCAGGATTTAAGGAGGCTGGTGCATAAAGCCAAGGCTAAAAATACATGGAGCTATACCTCCACTCCTCCATATACAGGCTGTCTGGATGAAAGGTATCCAAAATAAAATCATTATATCTCAGAAATAATTTAGTATACACATTAATGGGTTACACCATTACAAAGGAAAACTATCAAAGTCTTTTTCTGTGTACATAACTTTCTCAATAAATTTAAATGTGGGCTCCCTTGGTGGCACAACAAATATCCAGGCTTGTACAGGGACCATGTCACCTTTACTTTTCTGAATATATGAGTTGTGCTTACACCGTTTTTCATATCTGTTGCCTGAAATGCAAAAGATTACTCACCTGGGAGAATGGGAACAGGTATCCTCGAGGTCTCTGTAAGTATACTGAACCTGTCCGTTGTGACTGGAGTGTTCAGAGGTGCACCCTTATCCTTCCAGTCCGGAATTAGTTCATTTAGTGCAACTGGATCTACACAGGCACCAGATAATATGTGACCTCCTAATACACAACAAAAGAAAGAAACATTTTTAATGTTTCTTAAAATAATTAAACAGGTAGACATCTGATATTCCCCATTCTTTCCTTCCAAGCATACATAAATTTCAAGTCAGCAGTTTGTGGCCTACTGAAACAAAAGAAAAATTGGAAATGATAAGAAATATACTGTCACGTGTTGGGTATGTCACGCGACAAATAACTTCACGTGGGTCTCAGATTTAGCTAATCTTTATTGGGTACTCACTCTTACACTCTTTACAATTGTTATCAGTTGTAGTCTCACTTGGCTTCTGTTCTCTAATACTTGATTCTCAGTTCTCTAATTCTCTACTTCTGTTCGAGGCCAGGCCCTTTATGTAAGGCGCACGCAGACTCAATAGAGGACACCCTCGCCAAGGTTCGATCTCACGTGTTTGGCAATCCGTTGCTTTGGGAAGCTCCCTATAGATTACAATGGTAACGTGTTTCGTCTCATCCGCTGTTACTCAACGACAATTCGTTACTACGATTTTTCGCTGCGGGAACTCCACAATTTCCATGTATTCGTTGTCGTGGAAGTGTCCGTTCCAATTGTAGTGGTTGTCGCGGTGATGGACGTAAGGTAACATGTCACAATACTTATTACATCCACAAACAAACAAAAAAAAAAACTCCATGATTTTAGTCCATAAACGAATTATACTGACCGAGCAATTGCTGCTTGTCGGTGAAGTTTAGTGCCAACTTTTGCAGATAGAGAGTGTCACATGGTCAGCGCAACAAATCCCCACAGCTGTTAATTTCGGTTTTCTAGACCGGAGCCGCTATTTCCTTGAAATAGCTCATCACAAGGCTGAGTGGACCCCATTCCAGACCCACTACTTCTCAGAAAAAATCTGGTAGTGCCGGGAATTGAACTCGGACCTCTGGATCTGTAGCCAGGAACACTGACCACTAGACCACAGAGGCGGTAACTTATTACATCCTAGAAACTTCAAAGAACGCAGAAGGCAGGTTATACACACTGCATATGTTTGAGTAACCAAATTACCAGTATTTAAAATAAATCTCTAATATTTTCATGAGCACAGGTGGCTCAGTCAGTAAAAATACCTGAACACAGGCATAACAACCTACATGTTATTTCTACCAGGGGCAGAGATTCCGTTCTTCTCCACAGTGACTGGAGGGTAATCTTTTGGAATCAAACCAAAATTCTGTGCAAAAACCTCAAAATTTACAAGCCTGATATAAGCTTTAACTTACCCATATCCTAATTTCTTACATCTACATATTTCTTTATCCTAATAAAATATAGTGTTATGTTATTACCCAAGTTATCTTCCAAAAATCTGGTTTCTATCTGTATTACATTCAAGAAGTTTCAAGTGTAAGATTCTTTTTTTTAATTTTGCCCATTAACTCACGTTTCTGTTGTAAAATGACAGCACAATCCTCTTAAAGTATCACCTGCCATCTACTGCTAGTCTTTTTTATTGTAGAAAAAATATTGTAAATACCAAAAAGGCCTAGGCAATGCCCATCCAGCCTTCTGTAGCACATTCTTATAAACATCTTATTCTATCATAGCGGTCTCCAAGCGATTCTTAATACAGATCTTAACTTAAATCTGAGAGTATACTGTTAATAATCAGTACAATTATTTCTTTAACTTTTCTTACATATGTATTTTATATAAATATAGGAATGTTGTTTACGAAGTAACAGACACCTTGCAGAAATCTCTTTTCTTCTAGCCTTAAGACTTCAGGTATTCTTTCTTTTGCTGTTCTCATACAAAATGCCCATCACTGTTGCCTGCTGGTCCTTGTACAGTTTACAGTCCCAGAAGATATGTTCCTCCATTTGCAGCCCATCACCCTATTCGCACTGGCTGCGAACGGAGGAACAGATCTTCTTTTTTAGTGTATAAAAAATACTGTAAATACCAAAAAGGCCTAGGCATTGCCCATCCGGCCTTCATATCTTCCCAAAATACAACTTCTACTGCCATCTATCTCTTACTTTATGAACTATCTGAATGTTCAAGATAGCTACCAGCATGAACAGCGAGTTTTAAATTGATACCAGAGCAGGTGTGCTGCGTATTTTTCAAAAGTGACTGTTGCAAATTTACATGTACCTGGCCTTTATATTTATTTAATACTGTGGAAATCATGTGGCAAGCTAATTAAAATGTTACGCTTTTTCCTACTACTATATTTGATCTGTAAAGTTTTATATATGCTTCATTTAAATTATGATTTATGTTAAACAGATTAACTAAAATATTTTTAGCACATTTAATCAGAATCTGCTGACCAGTTTCAGAGATGTAATTTGTGGCTGAAAAGAGAGGATATCCAAATTATTAATTCCTTTTATGTATCATGTGCAATAATAAATATTACAAACTAAATTCCTTACTCTGTAACCAGACTAGTCCAAGGTCAATGATGAAGACCCCAAATTAAAACCCTAAAAGATGAGAAAGCGATAATGTGCTACCTGGTCAGGGAAATCACACACATCAGGGGCAGTGACATGGTGCAATAGTGGAACAATAATGAGTAGAGGAAAATATAAAGGAACTTGGAGAAAACCTGCTCCAGCACCAATTAGTCAGACATGAGTCTGACATGAAAGAGCCTGGGATTGTACCCAGGTCTCCATAATGAAAAGTCAATGTCCAACCATGTGAACTATGGCACGATGCATAAATATGTATATAATGACAACATACGTTCTTCACAGACAATCAAAATTAAACTCACCTATCTCAGCTGATTTTTCTACTAGGCACACCCTCAATTCTTTGGAATTCTGCTGAGCGAGCTGTTTTAATCTGATGGCTGCGGACATACCAGCTGGGCCACCGCCAACAATCAATACATCTGCCTCATCTCCAAACCTCTCCATATTCACATCTATATTTTTAAAACAGAAGGAAAATAAACATTCAAATATTAGAATTCAACAGAAAAAAAAAATATTGTTATGGCTTATTAGTGCATACTCTTAGATAACCTTCATTTCTAATTAGTTCCATGACAGGTGTCAGCCACTAAATGAATATCACACAGCAGAAATACACACAAAGTTACACACAAAATAAAAAAAAAAAAATATATCATATGATGGAATTTCAAAGCCTCAAATAAGTTTACTTTTTATAAAATGTTACCTTTCAGCCCCTTTTAAGGTCATTTTATTATTATTTAATACTAGCTAAAATTCTTTTGTACTTAGATTCAATTTTTCATAAAATGAACTTGATGACATGATTATATTATTTCCTTCTTGTATCACACATGTGTTAAGTTCTTGATATATATTAAATGAATCTTCTATGTATAAACTTCAGTGTGAATACAAATACTAAAAGGGCATGATTGGTTTGATGTTCTCACAGCAGTGACTGAACAGTGTTGCTTTCTGGGATGTGACAACATGTAGCCTGATACAGTTTTACTAACATTTCAGAGTAAGATACTGCCACCATCTTCAGGGTCAAAGAGTAAGTCAACAAACAGAGAATAGCAACACAAGTAAACTTTTTTACAAGAGTACAGAGCATCATATACCAGAAGACACCAGATTTTTCAACAAATATACACAATTTTATTTCTGCATATTTTATTATAGAGTGGAAGTGAAAAACTTGGCACAAAGTACATTTAAATTTGATGTACTCATTCATATGACATTATAGGTTTAAGGACAACTTCAAACTTTGTTACAACAACAGTCAAGAAGTGTGACTCTTGGCAGCAGCGCTGATGACTATAAATGGAAACACAAACAGAACGAAGGCTTTGACACACCTTCTGACATAATTGAAACTGTTTTCATTAGCTTCCATTGCTACAGGGACTGCCAACTTTATCTCCAGAGGCAAATACCGTTTCACCAGTGTTGGCACAAGATATTCTGCTACCCCAAGCATATATTTTGACACCTTTCAAATTGTCCTAAAATATGCCATCCACAAAATCATACTGCACGCAATATGAAGTTCACTTTTCCATACAGTTGGCTCCCAATGCATTTAAAATTGTATTAAAATTTTAACCCCAGTCAGAATAACCACCAATTACACTTAAAAGAAACGTCATCATAAGTAAATCTACACTTCAAGAAGCGCCATTGTGAGTGCCTAAGACAAACATCAATACCAATCACAATAATAACAAAATTTATATAGTGAGCATTATTCATAGCTTAAGTGCATATTGTTTAAAATATCTTATGTGACAGTGTTTCCTTATCGTAGTGGTGCGCCTCTGAGGATGATTCTTTTGAATCGAAACATGTAAGGTGAGCGAGGATTGAAGTGTTGTGAACTTGTATGTCACATTAGACCGAACATTACCCACTCTGTAACTGAACATAAAAACTGAAAAAATTATGTTAACATACAAAATTATACTTTTGACATGAAAACAGATCACTTATGCATGACAAAAAAAATATTTAAAACTACAACAAGAGATAATTTAATTATAAAAAAAATTATTATTATTTCATGTTTATTTAAGCACAAACTTAACAGCACAGAGGCCAATTACAAAGTTAGCATGAGTAGATAGAAATACACAAAAATAATTAAAGAACAAAATACAAAATATGACAGTTTATAAAAGGGGACTAAATTAATAATAATTCCAAGGAAAATTAAAGTTAGCATTGACAGGCGAGAAAAATAGAATACTTAAATTTCCAATGGTTATACCATTATGTGGTGCGAAAGAACAATATACGTACATAAACACACAGAAGTTAGTAATAATAACAATAATTCAACATCAGTAATAACAATAAATCTCAATTTCATTTTATTTTATTTTAACTTAATTTAAAATTTAATTTAATCTAATATATTTTTAAGTCTGCATATGAACTATAGCTGGCAATAATGCTGTAAATAGCATATATAACCTTCCCCTTAAAATGTAAATACTGGCCAATGTAAGAGAAAATATAGCAGACTAAGTAGAGTCTGACTGTAAAATGATACATACCTGATGACAGCCAAAAATGGCTGAAATGTGTCATAAAGTAAAACACAGCATAGATCTATTCAATTTACACTGGATTTGGGTTGAGTGAATGTACGATAAATTAACAGTGATGATTAACGTGAATTCTCATGTAGTTTACACTTACATAAAGTACATAAACCTACCTTTCCATCTTGGGTCTGTTTCTCTTGGAACTATACTGTAATGGGTTGTTATTTTTGGGAATATCTGCTCCGAATAATATCGTTTTGCAAGCCATGACAGCCCTCGCACTGGAATGCAAGACATTCGTAATTTATTAGAGAAGTAACTGGTCTGAAATTCAGAGAAGGTATTGTACCATATGTGTACAAAGTACATTAAGCAAGTCAACCTTGTACAAAGTCCACATTAATATTCATTTCGAAACAATGAATAGCATGGCGACTATTCCCACAACCATGAAATGGATAAGAGCCTATACAAATGTCTGTAATGCATGAATTACTATAACATAAATGCACACAGTTAAAATTTAACATAGTTCAGGCAGCAAATTTGGCTCTTGCTGCCAGTCAGCTGTGCATATTGCTTTCGTAACCTTACAAAAAATGCAAACGTATAATACCAAACTACGATATAATTAAAGTTCCATATTTTACGCATTCAAATATTATCTTAACGTCCGGAAGTGTGCGACATCTCTTACAGACATGATTTTATTGCATAGAAAGCTGTGTATTTAAAATTAACTTACTCAAGTTCGGAGACTTACACGCGACAGCTGCCATAACTAAACATACATACATCTCCGCACATGCGCAGTGATATGTTGCCCAATACCAACGTAGGATAGTCTACCCACCACACATTAGATCCATTAGATATACGTGCCTACTGCCCACCGTTCATGTTTTTGCGTAAAACTGCAGGTTCAACTAAGGCAAATATCTAAGCAAAATAGACCACTGTAGGACGCGGTGCAAGGGCCGAGGAGGCCTACTCTTCATACATTCAAGGCAAATATTAACAACAAAAATAACCCATTCCTCAAGATAATTTTCTGTGACAGGATTTTGTGATGATAATCATTAAGGTCGCCGGTCACGTTAGCCGAGCGGTCTAAGGCATGTACTGCCTTCGCTCGCTTGGAAACCGGGATCGTGGGTTCGAATCCCACTCAGGGCATGGATGTTTTGTTTGTGTGTCTCCGTTTTTCTGTGTTTGTGTACAGGTAGTGGCCTTGCGACGAGCTGATCACCCGCCCAAGGAGTCCTACCGAATTTGTAAGATCTAGAAAAACCGAAGTGAACGGAGAAGTTCATGGAGGTAGGCTTAGGCCCACTGGGGCTGTAGCGCTAAGGGGAAAAAAAATCATTAAGGTCGCCGGTCACGGTAGCCGAGCGGTCTAAGGCATGTACTGTCTTCGCTCGCTTGAAAACCGGGATTGTGGGTTCGAATCCCACTCAGGGCATGGATGTTCAGTTTGTGTGTGTGTGTTTTTTTCTGTGTTTGTGTACAGGTAGAGACCTTGCGACGAGCTGATCACCCGCCCAAGGAGTCCTACCGAATGTGTAAGATCTAGAAGAACCGAAGTGAACGGAGAAGTTCATGGAGGTAGGCTTAGGCCCACTGGGGCTGTAGCGCTAAGGGGAAAAAAAATCATTAAGGTCGCCGGTCACGGTAGCCGAGCGGTCTAAGGCATGTACTGTCTTCGCTCGCTTGAAAACCGGGATTGTGGGTTCGAATCCCACTCAGGGCATGGATGTTCAGTTTGTGTGTGTGTGTTTTTTTCTGTGTTTGTGTACAGGTAGAGACCTTGCGACGAGCTGATCACCCGCCCAAGGAGTCCTACCGAATGTGTAGAAAAACCGAAGTGAACGGAGAAGTTCATGGAGGTAGGCCTAGGCCCACTGGGGCTGTAATACCAAGGGGGGGGGATCATTAAGGTCAGGCTGTGTAATAAAGAGAAGAAACATGGATTGCTGAAAGTGGTCAGCTTCACACTCCGGTCGCTTTACTCCCAGGGAAATAGACTTCAATGTCCACTGAACATAAGAGAGTAAAGACTTGAGAGTCTGCACGCCATGGAGAGGAGAAAATTTTGCATTCCTTCGCAAATCAAAACCCGGTTCTCCAACTTTTTTTTTATTGCTAGTGGGGCGGGACGAAGTCCCTTGTACTGCGGCCACTTCTGCCCTATTGTACCCGCCCCAGATTGTGGAGCAATTGGTGGAATGAAGATTGTCAAGGGAAACCGAAGTACTCGGAGAAAACCTGCCCCAGCGCCACTTTGTCCACCACAAATCCCACTTGACCATACCCGGGATCGAACCCGGGCCGCCGTGGTGGGAAGCCAGCGACTAACCACTTGGGCTATGCCGCGGCCCTTGGTTCTCCAACTCACTTTACATATTGAACTATTCCTTGTGGTAGTGCCTGACGCGTGTGTGTATACATATATTTAATTACTTCTACTGGTGAGAATCAGCTGTAGACAGTTCTAGTTGGTCTCTTAGTTTCCACTAGCGCGTGTAGATGTCACGGCCTTACACTTATGTATAATAGGTTGCGCGGCAATTGAGACTAGTCCATATTACGAACGCTTGTTATCGCACTGTATATAATCGAGATTATCGATGATCATGGCTTTAATATCTGAACTTCCTAAAGTCCTTACTCTTGTGTCGTTATGTTTATGATTAATGTTACATAAAATAAGTTGATCCAGTTGTTCTTATACCTACACACCGTGTTTCATCTTGGGTCTTGAAAGTCACTGGCATATTCACTGTTCTGTTACTTGTAATGAGAAACTAGGTCAAAATCAGCCCAGCGATTCTCGAGTTATATGTGATGACAAAACATAAAAGTCACTTCTGTTTAATTCTCTAGAAAAAACGGAAGAATTACGGTGAAAAAGAAGTGTACTGGCTATAAAATGTGTTTAATTTATCTCTATAACTTTTATTTCAAACGTCTTTCGTTAGTGACGTCATGACTTCCCTTGCAAATTTGCAATTCCTGCATAAACGCAAAACAGCAAGCCTATCAATGTAAACAAATGAAGCAGAGGCGCTAATTTTGTCAGGTAATATGGCAACGTGGACAGCGAAAAACAGCTGCCTAAAATTCCTTGTATTTTCATCAGTATGAAATTACGGCCATTGAATGAACTAGAATAACCTACTGAATTACTCGTAAATATAATTTTCTGCATGGCCATATTACTCATTACTTAGCCCTTTGAAATCCGAGGAGACAGCAGGAGTTGTCTGTACAGTCTGATTTCAGTTGTCAGTATGAATGCCATGGGGCATCAATACTGGTTTCAACAGAAATATCTTCCCCTGGCTTTTTACCAGTCAAAAGTCGCGATTAATATACATAATATATAGACGAGTATGTAAGGATTGTGGAGGGGGTTGTCGTGACTTTTGGAGGTGCTATACCAATATTCGCTTGGAGTGACTGAGGACAACCACCTCAGGCTACCCGATATTCAGGCCCGTATTTGAATGAAGTACCTCCCGAATACAAAACATGAGGAAGAGCTAGAGAAGAGAGCAGATTTGATTAATCTGGATAGGAATAGGGACTCGTGGTGGAGTCCTTTGATAGCTATAAAAAAACTTCAGGTTTAATTAAAGATTGGGAATTGAGTTCCTGTTCCTGTTAGCTTCTCAAGAAGGGCGCTGTTTCAAGCAGTTTGCTGCAGTCACTCTTATTGCTACTAACAATAATATTGTCACGTGTTAGGTAGGTCACGCGAAAAGTAACTTCACACCGTATTGGATATAACGAATTTATTTCACTCGCTCTCACAATTACACAATTTACAATCTCACAATTACTGCCATCTGCAGTATCACAATTACTTCTTCTGCTGCAGTCAATGTCATTCACTCGTAACTGGCTCAATCCTCACTCACTCATCACTCACTACTGACTGAACAGTGTTCGCTGCTCCTTATTTAGCCTTGGCACGGATAACACAGAAAACAGTTACGTGATAGGTACTGCGCGATCCACGTCACAATATCATATGAACCGACACAATTTTATATAATATAACGTCAAATTTACTCGTAATTCCATTTTTAAATATGAATAATTCTAGCATATGACACCGTGTAGTCTGGTAGATACCTATCGGCGTTTCGGAGGAGCCTTCTATCTCCAGATTTTTCCGGAACATGACGGCAGCAGGTTCCTCCAGAAAGGCTGGTACGCGTCTACCAGACTGCATAGCGTCACAGCAATGGACATCGCGAGAATTTTCTTCCTAGGCAGAAGGAGCCAGAAAATTTGGTTACAAACTCCAAACGCCATTTACGACTCTTTTTTCCCCATCGTCCCACAGTACACAGGACAGAAGAGCATTTTAAAAAAATACTCCAACTTTAGTCCCGACAAAGTCACTGGATTTTTCAATTAACCTAAACCTTCCAGCCGCACTATGGCCCTGGGGTCGACTCAGCCTCTAACAGAAATGAGTGCCAGGAATCTTCCTGGGGTGTAAAGGGCGGCTGGCGCGTAAGGATGACAACCTCACTCTGTGAGCCGATTGTCTAGAAAATGTGGGAACCTCGACGTCTCACAAACCTATGGGCCTTCACGGCCTCTTACAGGGATAGCTTTACCTTTCAATTTTTCGCATTAAATTTTGGTATATTTCCTTGTTTCTTTAATTTTGACATTTTTAAAAAATCCAGGTGGGTGGAGAGGAGATGGCTGTCTGCTCTCTTATGTTTTCTTCTTCCATTTTAAATAATAATATAAATCTTAATTAAATAAATAGGAAAATCTAGCTCAGTCAGACCCCAGAAGACAGTAAACTTCACAGTTGGTGTCTGAGAACCTCAGATCTTCATGCTAATTTCTATATCCGGTGTCTTCTCTGAGCCTAACGATCATAAATATCGTCTGTAGGTGCACAGACACTCAAATCACCGGTAAGTGAATTAGAGAAGACTCATTAAGCAAAACGCAATGCATGATGGTTACGCAGGATCACGTGCTCTTCATGTGTTTGTGAAATATTGCTAAAATCTTCAGCAGTAGGAAAGAAAATGTCTGACAGGACTGTGCAGCGCCTAGATCCATAGGCTGGCTGTTTAGCAGACCTGGCCCAAGTACGAGCGAGAGTCAGTAAATAGGTCACAAATGGATATAAAGCATAAAACATATGACACTGGAAACTGCAAAAACATATTTTTTCTCGACATATCCTCCACTAACATTAATACACCTGCCCCATTGCTTTACCAGTGCGTCGAAACCAGCTGCATAGAAATCTTTTGGTTGCTGTCTCAGTCATTTCCGCATTGGGCATCGTTTGCGACTTTCGAACGTCCTTGAAATAATTTCTCGACCGAATTATGAACCGCTTTACGTGACAAACACTTCCCACCTTAAACAGATACAATTTCTTTACTGATATAATTTGCATTGAGTCCTTTGGCCCACAAAAATGTGCAACAGAACGCTGCTCTTCGGTAGTATACTCAGGAACTGTCGCCATTTTGACTACTAAAACCAGCCTCTAAACATGCGCATGCGCGTATGCTACCTAGACTGTCATGAAGGTGGAATGTGCTGCTACCTAGTGATACACATAGAAAACCTATTACGTCAATTATAAATATTTTACCTCCATTTGTGACTTATTTACTGACTTTCTCTCGTATATTCCACATGGGCCGTCTAGCCTAAATCAGCCCACACTATTCCAGCATTCTAGGAAAATACAACAAAACATTAAACTTCTCTCAGACTTCTAACATTCTATCGGATATAGGGAAACATCGCTTCGAAAACTGGCTGTGCTTCAGTTATCAGAAGGAACATTTTACTGGCACGAATTAAATAATATTAAATGGCAGGATTACAGCTGAACCGGAAGTGATTTGAAGAAGACAGTCGCAGTGTAGTCCAGATATTACTGTGGCATTTTCCTGGACGAAATGCAAACGCCGTGGATATCCTTAATCAGGATAGCAGATGTCTCTGCAGAGAACCGAATGTAGGACCTTCCAAATACGAATCTTGAGCATTACCTCTATGTTAACCTGCTCGGTTTCCGGCCTTGTCCTCTCGTTCTTATGTCACTGATCGTCTTTCCAATGCGTCTTACTTTCATACTCTGAAGAAGCAAGCAACAGGTTCTTCCGAAATATTGGTTAATATCTACGAGACTACATGGCGTCATATCGCAGAATACTGTAATTATTACATTAATAGTTATAATATTAAAGTGTACTATGTCACTAATTAGAGCCCGTGTATTCAAATATGGTAATATAAAGCTATCCCTGTAACAGGCCATGGAGGCCCATAGGGTTGTGAGACGACGAGGCTTCCACATTTTCTAGACAATCGGTTCACAGATGGCGGTAAGGTTGTCAGCCTTTCGCGCCGTCCGGCCGACATTTTTTTTTCCTTGGCACTACAGCCCCAGTGGGCCTAGGCCTATCTCCATGAACTTCTCCGTTCACTTCGGTTTTTCTAGATCTTACACATTCGGTAGGACTCCTTGGGCGGGTGATCAGCTCGTCGCAAGGCCTCTACCTGTACACAAACACAGAAAAACGCACACAAACATCCATTCCTTGAGTGGGATTCGAACCCACGATCCCGGCTTCCGAGCGAGCGAAGACAGTGCACGCCTTAGACCGCTCCCAGTTGCCCTTTACCCCTCAAGAATATTCCTGGTACTCGTTTCTGTTAGAGGCTGAGTCGACGCCAGGGCCATAGTTTGAATGGAAGGATTAGGTCAATAAAAAAAATCCAATGACCTCATCAGAAACCGAACCCGCGACCTTCCGGCTTGTAACATGTCCGTTCTCAACAGAATGCTCAGTGAATTTGGTCGAGTCCACTGCCAGATAGAGACTGTAGGTTTTTTATGTATTGGTTATAACAACGCCTTAATCATAATGTAACACCATTGCTTCCCTCTCACATTGCAGCTATAATCACTGCCAAGCTACTTTTTGTCTCACGCACAACCCAGAGGCTAAAAAACACGGTCTATGCTTCCAACAGTCTACTCCATCTACTGTTTTCTGAGAAGAAGTGGGTCTGGAACCGGGTCCACTGAGCCTCAGGATAATTGAGGAGCTATTTCAAGGAAATAGCGGTTCCGGTCTAGAAACCCGAAATTAACGGCCGTGAGGATTCGTTGCGCTGACCACCTGACACCCTCTATCCGTTAAAGTTGACACTTACTTCGCCGACAAGCGACGATCGCTCGGTAGGTACAAGTATAGTTCGCTTGCGGACTAAAATCACGGAGTTTGTTTGTTACTCCATCTATTGTTGGAACGACGGTGAGGCATTTTCAGTTGGTGACATAGGCTGCTTAATCATTAGCTACTTGATTTTATTTTTAACATAATTCCTGTATTCAAAAGCCGCTAGGAAATTCAGAAATACTTACGAGGACTTTCCTTCCGTAAGGTTGTCTATATAATGTATGACGCAGCCTGGCTCGTAGAGTGCATGGACTTTGGTGACTGTAAATTGCAATGAAGTTCTACATCTGTCGGTTATACACGTGTAAAGGGATTCCCTGATATCGGTCGGCCGAGGCAAGGATCCGGTGCAGCGAACAATTCACGAACAGCAATCCGTGATGGGAACCAACAGGATGTGCCTAGGCGGAAGCCACTTGTAGTTTCGTGATATGATGAAATCCGCAAGATCCCAGCAGCTGACCTAATCTGAGGAAAAGCGGAGATCCCTACTGAACGCTATCTGCAAGCATGTTATTGCGTCATATGAGTAAGTAAAAAAGTAAAGCCATCCCTCTAACAGGCCATGGAGGCCCATAGGGTTGTGAGACGTTGAGGCTCCCACATTTTCTAGACAATCGGCTCAAAGATGGCGGTAAAGTTGTCAGCCTTACGCGCCGGCCGCGCTTTACTCTCCAGGAAAATTATTTAATTAATTTCTGGCACTCATTTCTGTTAGAGGCTGAGTCGACCCCGGGCCATAGTGCGGCTGGAAAGATTAGGTGAATTGAAAAAAATCTATTGACCTCATCGGGACTTGAATCCGCGACTTTCCAGCTTGTAGCATAGTGCCTCAACCAATTACGTTACTGCGTGGCCCCGCGTCATATGAGTGCCTTTCGGAATTTGTGAGGAGCTGCGTAGCTCTACAAGGTAAAGGTAAAGCTGTCCCTGTGCTTAATTAATTAACCACTACGCCATGAAGGCGTATGGGGGACTGGATGTATAGGCCCATTTTTTCTTGACCTCGTCACTAGTTGGATGTGAGTGGTCAGCATCACGCCACTGCCGCTTTACCCCCGGGGAAATAGCCCACGGTACCCATTGAATAGGGGGTTGGGTGGACCTCAGAGCCGGTCTGGACGATTTGGAGAAGAGAAAATTCTTGCCACCACCGGGACTCGAACTCCGATCCCAGGGTCGTCCAGCCCGTAGCCAGTCGCTCTACCGACTGCGCTATCCATGCCAAATATAATTATAATGATGAAATCAATGGAGGATTCGATAGGTAGGGCATGTAGCAGGCATGAAGGACAATAGGAATGCGTACAGGTTTGAGGTGGGAAAGTCAGAAGGAAGACCTACAAGTAGGTGGTGGGATAATATTAAAATAGAACTTAGAGCAATAGGATTGGGTGTTATGGACTGGATTAATGTGGCTCAGGATAGGGACCAGTGGCAGACTCTCCTGAGTTCGGTAATGAACCTTCAGGTTCCACAAAACGTTGGGAATTTCTTGAGTAGCTGAGGGACTGGTGGTTTCCCAAGGAAAACTCGGCTCTACGGAGTTCGAGATTTTGTGCCAACTTGCCCTGTTTGGTGACGAATACAATTTCTCTATAAATGCAGTTCAAATATTCTGAATACAACAAAATTTCTCTCTCATGGGATGTAAGGCTGTGTAGTCCGTTAATACAAAGCGTTATATGCCAGGTGACAGAACTGCGACAGACCTCTGCGAGAGCCTAAGACCCGACATTACGAATATAAGTTTACTGTTGCCTCTAGCACAAAATTCAATCAGACTTCCTTGAGAAATTTATGAGATGAAGAATGTGGACAAGCAGACATTGTGGAAGGAAAATATACGAATTGGTTTCCTCAATTACCGCCAATTTAGGGTGTTCTGACAATGTTTTAGTAATGTCCTTAGCTGTACGCCGCACATCTTACGCAGTGTTTCATCAACAGTTAAATCAGTTGAACATGCGTCTGCTTTGGTGATGGCTCAAACATGATGAACTTGCGTGGATTATGTACGTAATTCTGTGCAGCTGACTGGAACGTAACTGTACTTATTGCACCATCTCTTGCACGATTCCATCTTGCCTCTAGTTCTATAGGGAATTCGTGTTTGCGAAGTTTACGAAGATAATGAGCGATGATGAGAGGGTGGAATCGCTGGATTTAAGATACTAACAACCGAAATATGAGAGGAATAACAAGATATTTTGCGAAGGACTATTCGCGTACTTTCCTCCGATATGACACGAGCCGAATAGAAAAAGAAAAAAATTAATGGGCGATACACACACAACAATGTGATCTCATAGACTTACTAACACGAATTAAGGAGGATACACAGACAGCAAGGTGATCTCATAAGCCTCCTAACAGAAATTAAGGAGGATACACACACAACAATGTGATCTCATAGACTTCCTAACACAAATTAAGGAGGATACGCAGACAGCAAGGTGATCTCATAAGCCTCCTAACACAAATTAAGGAGGATACACAGACAGACAGCAAGGTAATCTCATAAGCCTCATTGATAAGGACATGGATTGCATAGAGAGCACTAAAATTATGGAGTGGGACAGATTCCTAGGTGATTTCGTAAGTCTGAAAAATTAGGGGGGATACATGGACATACTCAGACAGAAGTTTGTAAAATAAGGAAAATACGTTCAATAGCAGCTCAACGAATATAAATCCCACGTACCCTTCAAATTTCAGAATTTTGGGGGAAATTCTTAATAATGAGGTTCTCACAGCTGTGACCATGAACAGTACTGTCTTCTGAGATGAAACGCTGTGTATTGCAATAAGTCTTCACAGATGTTATAAAGAGATGTGTCGCGGCAGCGTCTAAGAATAAATCAAGCAAAAAACCAGCAAAGAAGCAGGCAGCTCTCTTTGGTACTTGCTTGGCTTACTATTCGATCCTGAAGATGGAGGCAGTACGTTTCTTCGAAACATCGGTAAACTTTTGCCAGATTACATGGTGTCATTGTGTTACGTCATACACGTAGCCTAACACCACAAATTTTTATGAATACAGTATCAGTAGAGACTCGGCGTTTCCAGCGTAAAATCCACTGTACGGAAGGAAGTGGTAAATGTATTGTGGCATGTAGACTCACTGAGAAGTAACAGCTGTGTAAACAGGCGACAGTACAATAGCCGTTGCTAGGGAACGGCTCTGGGGACACGTTTCCCCCACGAGAACATGCAATAATGAAGCGGTATTTTCTACGCGTCCGTACCGAGACTATATAACGAGGACCAGCTGCCATTACGAGGTAGTCTTGACACTGCAGTTAGAAGAGTAAGAGGTCGATGTGAGATGGCCGCCAGCCTGCAAGGACGTGAGCCAGGAAGCTGGGGAAAGTTCGCCGTTGGAATAATTTACCAAGTAGGGCAGTGAAGACCGTGACTGAAAACACTAGTCTGTGTGTGATAGTGACTTATACAGTGTAGTCACGAGTTGTGTATTAAAGTGTCCACTAAATGCGATAGCGAATCCAAACCCCGTCTATGGTCACTCAATTACGTGACAGTATCATAAAAAGTAATTAAAAAATCACATGCCTCATTTGAAATTCTGTCAATTTATACCAACCCTACTACTACTTCATTGGCAGGGCGGGAGGAGCCAAGCATCTGCCCCCCCCCCCCCCCAAATTAAAAAATAAAAAAAAAAAAAAAAAAGAAACCAACAAACACACAAAAA
>NW_019738356.1:1594348-1621730 GCF_002891405.2 Cryptotermes secundus
GTTGAGAAGCCACCAGTTGTGTACCTACTCAACAATTTCCCAGCATTTTCTGGAACCCGAAGGTTCATTACCCTGTTCACAAGAGCCCTCCACTAGTCCCTATCCTTTGCCAGATCAATCCAATCCATACCATCCCATCCTATCTCTCTAAGATTCATTTTAATATTGTCCACCCACCTATGCCTTGCTCTTCCTAGTGGTTCTTTCCTTCTGTCTTTCCTACCAATATCCTATATGAATTCCTCTTCTCTCCCATTTGTGCTACATGCCCTGCCCATCTCTTCCTCCTTGACTTGATCATTCTAATTATACTTGGAGAAGAGTACAAGTTATGAAGCTCCTCATTATGCAGTTTTCTACAACCTCCTGTCACTTCATCTCTCTTCGGTACAAATATTTTCCTCAGGACCCTGTTCTCAAACACCCTCAGTCTAAGTTCCTACCTTAATGTCAGAGACAAAGTTTCACACCGTACAGAACCACGGGCAAAATTATCAGTATCAAAAACTAAAAGCATTTTATTACGACTTCTACGAGTCAGTCAACTCCTTAAATTCTTTTAGTTCGTGGAAGTTGCCTCGGGCGTTAGCGGAACACCTGTGACGTATACACAGGGGGGAGATCCCAGAAACGTAATTCTGTCTGCTCAGCCCCCCCCCGCCCGCGTTACACAGAACTGTTGTGTCTGAACCGGGCGTGTCGAGAAAATAAAACATCTACAGAGATCTCACTAGTGCCGCACACTTTCTCGAGCAAAGATTCTAGAAGTGCTCCCCCTAAAGCACACGTTTCACTCCCAAGCAACCGGGCAGTTCGCTCTTCGCTCTGCGTTTGTATTCAAGAGGTGCTCGGTTTGAATCTCGGCCCGACACCGGCTCTCCTGACAGAGGTCTTTCGTGGTTCCCGTCAGTCCAAAATGCCAGGATAAAACCTCGATCTGACCACAACTGCTTCCTTCCAGATCCTTTCAGATTCATCTATCGTCATATAATTTGACGCTATGCAGTCTGAGATACTGAGATACTGGTCAGAGTTCCTGACTACAGATCCAGAGGTCCCGGGTTCGATTCCCGGCGCTACCAGATTTTCTGAGAAGTAGCGGGTCTGGAACGGGGTCCGCTCAGCCTCGTGAGGATAATTGTGGAGCTACTTGAATAGAAAAGTAGCGGTTCCGGTCTAGAAAACCGATATTAACGGCCGTGGGAATCCGTTGCGCTGACCACGCGACACCCTCTATCCGCAAAAGTTGGCACTAACTTCGCCGACAAGCGGCGGTCGCTCGGTCGGTATAGTTCACTTGCGGACTACAGGCCACCGAGTTTTTAACAAGTTCATGCACGTCGTAGTAACTGTTAAAGGATAATATTTTATATTTATGACATTGTAATAGTATTGTCTGTATGTACTGATAATGACCAATGGCACCGTAATAGTAGTTGCCGTATGTACTGTCCTTCTGAAGATGGTCGCTCCGAACGAAAGACTGAAAAAAAAGAACAATATTTATCAATCGCACTGGACGGCGTTAATGATCTTTTATAACAGTAACCAGCATTACACGGGCCGCGCCATTGCTCAAGCGGTTAGTCGCTGGTTTCCCATTGCGGCGGCCCGGGTTCGATCCCGGGTCTGGTCAAGTGGGATTTGTGGTGGACAAAGTGGCGCTGGGGCAGGGTTTTTTTTTCGAGTACTTCGGTATCCCCTGCCAATCATCATTCCACCAGTTGCTCCACAATCACCCTCACCTATCATCTGGGGCTCGTACAATAAGCCAGAAGTGGCCGCAGTACAAGGGACTTAGTCCCACCCCACTAGCAATAAAGAAAACCGACGTTACACACACACTCACTCACATTAGACGGCGTAAAGGAAAAATGCAAAGCCAGACTTCAAATACCATACCCGAAACTAACATGTATTTAATCGGGTCCCGTTCGGAACGCAAATCCCCTCTAATATTACAAGGTCTCAAGAAAACCATAGGAGAGCTCAAGGTCGAAGACGTGCTTAAAATACAAACGGAACGAGTGTGACTATAAGAATTTAAGAGATAAGATGCACAAAAACATGGCGTCTTCAGATAATATTACATAACTACACGAAGTTAACAGTTGCTTAGCCACTAAAGAAATTCCCAGCATTTTATGGAAACTGAAGATTCATTGTCGTGTTCCGAAGGCCCGTCACTGGTCCCTATCCTGAGCCAGAAGAGTCCAGTCCACGCCTTAAGATCCATTTTAATATTATCATCCCTTCTACGTGTGTTTTCCTGGTGGTTCTCCTTCCTTCACATTTCCACGCTAAAACTTTGCATACATTTCTCTTCCCTGTTTTGCGTGCTACATGTTACGTCTCATTCTCTTTGATTTGATCATTGCAATAATATCTGTATTATAATATAGTTCATAAATCCTGTACTGCTATATAGTTTGGATTAGAGCAATATATGATAATTAAAGAATTGTATGCTTTACACTACTGGGCGGTGAGACTGACAAAGAGAAGTGGAAAATACGTGTCTGGTAACTTGGCTGAATCTCTCTGTCCATCTGTCAATCGCTCCAGATGTAACAACATGAGAACTAAAACTAAAAGAAACTCCGTGGCTTTAGTCCGCAAGCGAACTATACCGATCGGGCGACCTCCTCTTGCCACCGAAGTTATTGCCAACTTTAATGGATAGAGGGCGTCACGTGGTCAGCGCAACGAATCCCCACGGCCGTTAATTTCAGTTTTCTAGACCGGAGCCGCTATTTCCTTGAAATTGCTCTTCAGTTATCCTCATTCTCCTTCAATTATCTGTAGCCAGGTACTTTGACCACTGGACCACAGAGGCGGTCAAATAAATACCTATACATAAATAAAATAAACTCTCCAAATTTCAAAACAATTTCGGGAAGGGTCCCTTCCTTCTTCATTACACATTAACAAGAACTTCGTGGTCTTTTCGCAGGTAACACTATTTACTCACTTTTGCGTAACGTTGCGCTGTACCGCATAGCAGCGCTGTAGGTGTCGATTCTGCTGAAGCTGGTACTTCCCTGGCAGCAGTGCGCATGGCCACTTGCCAGATAGTTTCCTCGACACGCGGCTTGGCGCGCTGCGTGCATTTGACGTGTACACGTCGATAAAACCAACTAGGAGCGCCTGCTACAAGTCAGTCTGTGAAAGTTGGCTGTAGTGAGAGGAAGGAGTGGTGTCTCGTGTCTTGATCCTCTTTGAGTCTTCATCCTCAGTGAGTGCTTTCTTGCCTCAGGCGGTGGTATAACTTGATTACCTTCAAAGCGGCAGAGAGAGGAAGTCAAGTTGTGTGTGACCCACTTGCAAATAACTTGTTATTGAACATTCTGAGTCTCAAGTGAAGGAGTTAAAACAGCCGAAGCAAGATGCCTGCAGACGTGAATGTGGCTGGATGTAGTACTTACCTACAGGATCCAACAACTGACAGTACCTGCTGGAACCCGGAGACCATGAGTGGAAGCATGACGCTCGTTGGACCTGGGAAACATTGTCAGTCCGTTCAGGTCAAAGTGTACAGGACATCATTAGAACATTTCGCTGTGCTGTACCCGCAGAAGAAGGTATGCAGACCTTTGGGAGTTCTCAACTTGAGGAACACGTGCGTTGAAAGGCTTCCTGGAGAAAAACAACCTGGCTTCATGGTGAGGCAGCGTGGGTTCGATACTCCGATGTGTCTCACGTTTCTCAGCGAATCACCGCGTGATGTGGATTCCTGGATGCTGGCTTTTACCTCCAGGAGCTCACCGACTATCCATCAGTCTTCTCTGCCCATTGTCGAGGAGGATGAAGAAGTGTAAGGTTACGATTTTCATTGTCTGAAATGCAGACGAATTTCCTTTAACCTGTCATGTATTATAGTATGACGAGTTCATGTTCCGTTACCATTCTTTTGCCGCAGAAGGAAACTAATGGATTCCTAATATGTATGGAACCTATCCCATTTTCCGAGATACACAATATCCATGTATATAAATCCCAGTTCCTTTGATTCTGTCACCGCACAACGCCATTTCTTCCACGAAACATCTGAACGTTCTACAGACCAGTTCACGGTTCGTGGAGAAAAGTACTGGGTTAATTTTCCGCTCCAGTGCATAGTTCATGAACACGCAGTTCGTCTTTAATGCTGGGCTGAAGAAAACTGATTATTGGGTACGTCGTCATGTAGAAAGCTGGAGTTGAAAATGTGTTTGTGTGTTTACTTTATGTGACTTGAATCTCTCTTAATATCGACGGGGAAAGAAAAAAGACAAAAATAAGTCGCCCCACCAGAAGACATCTATCTAATGATCTAGATGTTACTGTCAGTGCAATATTGTCATTAGTATGAATGAATGTGCAACAGTGCAGAATGAGTGACTATTTTTTTTTGTAGCTGGGCACGTTACCTTATATTTATACATAAAGATGCACTAAAAATATTCTATAGTAAAATCAACCGACATTCGCGAAAATTAAATGTGATTAATTTTACTATGGAGTTGCGTGTTAATAGCGTATTTGACCAAAGGTTTGAGGGAAAACGTTTTCTACAGTTGACACGTTTGAATGTTTCACGGTCTGTTTAGATCACATTTTGAAACTGATTGTAATTAATAAATCTTAAGGGTATTTTATTATAAATATAATGACCGAAGGAAGCCCAATTAAAATTGGCAGTTAATTTTTTTTTTTAAAATAGTATTCCCCTATCGTGTTGAACAATGTAACAGCGTGTTTGAATATTGTACCGCCAGGGGGCAGTCTGTGATATTACAAATAGTACTGTACATATACAAGGTTTTGATTTATCATTAATTTGTTTAATAATGTCATTTCTTTTTATACGTAATTTTTAGCCTTTTATATTGGGAGCAAAAATCGGCAATTAGGCGCAATAATTTTGATGTCGAAGGTACTTTGATTTACATTCGAATACACATATGAATAATGTTGTCATATAATTATGTTGAATGTTTTGGTATGTGATATTTTATTTGCATAAAGAAAACATTTCAAGAGAAAATATTTGTTTAAAATGAGGTTATGTTGTAGGTTTGACGTTTGTTTTAATATGTGCATTTTCATTTAAATGGTGTCCAAACTGAACTGGCAGCTTGTTAGCTCACAATAACAGGAGAATTTGAAATTTTCCTGTTTGATATGTGTCAAAATGTATTTTTTACTATAAATACTTTAAATTTCAACTATTGCGAACATATTGAAATTTCTAGATCAAATGAAAATTAGCCAAAGGGAAAATTGTTAAGCCCAGTCTTCAACACGTTAATTTAGGTGCAATTTTTGTAAGCCGTTATAACCTCTGCGGTTTTAGAATTTGGTGCATATGTAGTATTGTGTTCTCTGTATCTATAGATTCATTTTTGCAATCATTTGGTTATAAACACATTTTTAAGTAACGGTTTTCGTAGGAAATGTTTTTACGGATATATTTACAAATAAATGTTAAAAAACAGTGGATACAGAAAATATTTTCATTACGTTTGTGTCAAATTTCACAACTTTAGAGATAGTGGTTGCTTAGGAAAATGGATCAAAATTTGATAAAATTAATGTTGGGAACTAGGGCTTTACAGTTTCCCTATAAAAGAAGAGAGTAATTTTCTTGTTCCCATTGTTCTGATGTTTGAAATGCTACGTATCTCAGGACAAGAGGCAGCATGTATATACAATAAATGAACAATTCTTGAAGTGTGATTATGAATATTATCACTGTATATTCCACGTAATTTAAACTATATCTTAATACCGAATTGATGGTTGTATAGAGGTTAATATTCATGATATGTGGTATATATGTCCCTTATCGTCTAGTGAATGTTTTCCATATCAATAAAGTTGAAGATATTTGTAACTGATTCTCCCTTGTGTTGTCATTCTAGGGAAATTAAGTGTCCTGGCCCCAGAAATTCTCTTCGCCTTTTAAATTCTGTGCGGGATCTCTTATTTAGAAGAACCATAAAATAAATTATTTAATGCAACAATGTTACTTCCCTGGGGTCGAATCAGCCTCTAACAGAAATGAGTATCGGGAATCTTCCTGAGGGTAAATAGCGGCCGGCGCGTAAGGCTAACAACCTCAGCATCATCTGTGAGCAGATTGTCTAGAAAATGTGAGAACCTCAACATCTGACAACCCTATGGGCCTCCACGCTCTGTTACGGGGATACCTTTACTTTTTTTTTTTTAATTTTTCTATTAAAGAGATCTGAAGTTCTGACAGCAGGGGCAGTGACGGTTTCAGTCTTACGGTATTTGACGCCGTGTAATTGGGTAGATGTTTATGATATTTCGGAGGAACATTATTAGTTCCCCCTACTTTACTGCCGTGTTCGCATAACCCAGGAGGACAGTAAAGTCAAACAATACGAACATAGATAACTGGAAGCCGTAATAGCTCAGTCGGTACAGCGACTAAACCAACCTCAACGACACGGTACCGGGACCTCTTCCTGTAGGAAAAAGAATTTCCCGGGCCGCGGTCTGACAACGGATGAGAACCACTGGAGTAGACTACGGGCGGGTTGGCCGAGGGGTCGGGCTTAGATTCCCTGTAGGCGCAAATGAGTTTTCTACATTACGACCAGACGGGCTCTGGGTCCCACCCTCCTATACAATGAGTACCGAGAGTTGTTTCTGTGGAACTAACCGTGTAGGGGCTAGAAGCTGACCACTCCGCTCTAGTGCCAAGGTCAAGAATTGTGGAGCTATACCTCCACACCCCCAGACGTCTTCAAGGCGTGGCTCATAATTAAGCTCAGAGATAAAATTTACCTCTAGATTAGAGGATCCCACGGCAGCGAAGAACCATATTGTGGTCTTCTGGGCCATGACACCGTCTTGTCTGGTAAGTGGGTACCGACATTTGGAAGAAACTTAACTGCCTTCGTCTTCAGGGGAAATAAATACTCTCAAATCGCGTGAGATTGGATGATCTTAAGTAAAATGTTGTTTTTAGGTTACTCCTTCGTAACACTGATATTCCACGGATGAAATAACAGCTTTCTGTCGTCCGATTTCTGTGGTCAGAGGGTGTAAAAAATGGCGACGTTTATTGAAGATGCAATAACAGCATGGACTAGAGAAAAGTTTAAGAATGGGTCGTAAGATTCATGCGATGAATGTTATTAAGCGTCAGAATTACTTTACCGTCAATCAGTTAGTTTTGGCGACAAGCCCCTTAGGACTCACGACCAGAAATTTGTATTTTCCAAGTGAAAACTTGCAGTTATAGTCCTCATGTAACTTCTTCTCTGACGAGAGCATGCATCTATCGTTTACAATTGCTGCTGGTCCTCGCCAGCGCAGTCGTTCTCAGGTCCAAGTCCTGCGTCATGAAAACATTTTACTGTCTCACATTCTAGACTCACCCAACCTGGAGGGTCAGGTCCCCCAGGAACAGGGTGGTCCAGTTATACCCCCAGACACCGGGTTCCCTTTTCGTCGCCTCCTACGACTCGCAGGGCTACGGTGGAGGTATTCGAACCCGCCTCCACACGGTATAACACCTGAATGTTATTAATGCCCAATATGGGCTTCTGTAGACTGTAACACTTCGTTAAGGAGCAGATTATCCGCGTATCCGGGACAATCGAATAATTATTACTAATAAAACGAATATATGTCACCGAAGAAAACACGCAGGAAAATACTCAGGTACAATGAGAAATATTTTGTTCTTAACGGAATTAGGGAAACCTGAAAGTTGGCCGATCAGGAAAAAAAAAATACGACATCGGTCCTCTAACCACTGGTTGGGAAACACGTATAATTACCACAGTGCTAACACTGGAGACTTAGTTGCTTTATCACGAGGGTCACGTTTGTTTTCAGAACGTATAAACCGATAGAAGAAGGCTAAGGGATAGAAGTTATGCACATATTCATATTAAGCAGACGAGGTATGCATATACATATGTATACAGAGTGTCCCAGGTGTTCCGTGCCATATTTCAGGAGCGTACTGACGGTTCCCTATAGAAGAACTTTGAAATAGGAACCCATGTCTGCAAACGTAAAATAGTAGCGCTAGGGTGGCATTTAAAATCATTTTGTTTAAACCTGGGGCCTCAATGTCGAAGAGCCTGCACAGGCATATTACCCCCTCCAAACTCTCAAGATTCACCTGCTAGAGTAGATGTTGGAATTGGCGCCCTCCGTTTTCAATGCATGCGTTACATCGACGAAAGAAACTTTGGCGCACCCTTTCAAATATTCCAGGTGTCTCACGGATCACGTCACATGCAACAAGTATTCTAGCCAACAGCTCGAATTCATTATCCACAGGCGTGTCGTAGATCAGGCTTTTCACATGGCCCCAGACGAAATAGTCCAGAGGTGTCAAGTCTGGGGATCGGGGTGGCCAAGGCACTGGGCCTCCTCTTCCTATCCAACGACCATGAAAAACAGGATCCAGGTAGTTTCGTGATACAACGCTGAAGTGTGCCGGCGCTCCGTCATGCTGTATCCACATTTGCCTCCGCACAATCAGTGGCACGTCTTCTAGCAAAGTCGGAAGGATATGTTCAAGGAACGCCTTGTAAAAGGGCCCATTGAGTCGCGGTGGTAGGATGAAAGGCCCAATCAAGTGATCGCCAATGAAGCCCTCCCAGACATTGACAGAAATTTGCGCCTGGTGGTAACCAACTACAGTAACGTTGGGGTTTTCGTCAGCCCAAACGTGGCTGTTTCGACAGTTGAACCAGCCATCCCTTGCGAACTGCGCTTCGTCTGTGAATAACACGTGATTCAGGGAGTTGGGCCGATGTAAACACTGGTTCAGTATCCACTGACAAAATTGAACTCGTGGTACGAAGTCAGGTGGACCTACGTCATGTACTCGCGTTGGATGATACGGATAAAGCTGTTGGTCATGCAGGATCTTCCAAACACTTGATTTTGATGTCCCCACAATCTTGGCAAAGGCACGAGTGCTGGTGGATGGCTGTTCCTCTATGCAATGCAGTTCGACATTGAGGCGCCAATTTAAACGAAATGATTTTAAATGCTGCCCTAGCGCTGCTATTTTACGTTTGCGGACATGGGTTCCTATTTCAAAGTTATTCTATAGGGAACCCTCAGTACGCTCCTGAAGTATGGCTCCAAACTCCTGGGACACTCTGTATATATACGTACAAGTGACTTCTCTGCGACGCGACAAATAAGTCGCGTTTTCTCATCAGTGTCCGAGAACTGTGTCATTCCACGGGTCACAATCGTCCTTGAAAAACTAATGGTTGCCCACATATTCAGCAGCTTTGCTGCCTTTTGTGGAATTTGAAGGTTCATTACTGTTTTCACAAAAGTCCACCACCCCAGAGGCACTGTGTAACACTTTGTAACATGTACATTTTTTTTATTGCGATGAATGATTGTTAGTTCCCAGTAGCATCCCCAAGCTAGAGGACCACCTCTTTTCTGACGTTCGCAACTACTTATTCCTTACAATAGTGTATCTCCATATTTGCAGTTGTGGGGGTCGCTATCAGCAACAACAAATTTTGGTTATGACAATTATTTTCTTTTCGTTCTTATTTCTGAAGGTGAAGTTGTCTCTGTGCTTAATTAGTTTTAACATTAGGACATGAAGGGAGCCGGGATAGCTCAGTCGGAGTTCGACTCCCGGTGGGGTAAGAATTTTCACTTCTCCATGTCGTCCAGACCGGCTCTGGGGCCCACCTAACCTCCCATCCAATGGGTACCGGGGGCTCTTTCCTCGGGGGTAAAGTGGCCGGGGCGTGAAGCTGACCACTCGCCTTCAACCAGTGCCGAGGTCAAGAAAATGTGAATCTATACATCCATTCCCAAATACGCCCTCATTGCGTAGTGCTTAATTAGTTAAGCACAGGGACAAATTTACCTTTTTTTTCCTTGGGACTACAGCCCCAGTGGGCCTAGGCCTACCTCCATGAACTTCTCCGTTTACCTTTTTTACCTTACCTTTATTACAGCATGAAGACACACGAGGAGTGGCCTAGTTGCACCATTCTTGACCTCGGCACTAGATGGATGTAAGATGTCAGCTTTACCCCCGGTACCCGTTGGATAGGAGGCTGGGTGGGCCCCAGAGGCGGTCTGGGCGCTGTGTTGAAGATCGTGCCGCGCCCGGGCCGTCCAAACAAAGGACTGTGCCCCATAGACCTGGTTAATTCAGTTTGAGTAGAAATACGAACACTCCGGCAACAATGTTACGTATGATTATGGCAACAAATAAGTTCCAAAACATACGTGAAACTATTTCAAGACCACTAAGAAGGAAAACTAAATCAGACACAATATTGTAAGTTTTGTGAAATTATGGCGGTGTCCATTTTGTTACACGGCAATGAATCTTGGGTAATGAAGGTTACGTAAGGCTGTATGAGACTGCAGGAAGGCGAGGTGAATGGGCGCAGTAAAACAGAATTAGAAATGAAGATAAAGCAGGAAAAGTGGGAATTCTCTAGCCAAGGAAACAACAGAAAGAAATAAGAACATCTTTCAACAATGGATGGTACCCACATTCCTAAAAGGTAAGCTAAGGTATGGACACTTAGGGCAGTAGATCAGAAACACGTGGAAAGCTTCGAAATGTGGTGTTGGAGAAGGATGGAGAAGATCAGTTGGACCGATTATGTGAGAAATGAAGAAGTGTTAATTAGAGTCAGTGAGCAGAGGAATATCCTACACGAAATAAGAAAACGGAAGGCTAATTGGATTGGTCATGTTTTACGCAGAAACTGCCTTCTAAAAGAAGTTATCGAAGGAAAGATAGAGGGGCGGATAGAAGTGACAAGAAGACGAGGAAGAAGACGTAAGAAGATGCTGGATGACCTTGGGGACAGAAGAGGATACTGTCATTTGAAGGAGAAAGCTCTAGATCGCATTAAATGGAGGAATTGTTTTGAAAGAGACTGTGGACCTGTCGTCTTGACAGATTACTGATGATGAAGCTAAGGTAAAAAGGTAAAGCTATCCCTGTAACAAGCCGTTACGGCCCATAGGGTTGTGAGACGTCGAGGCTCCCATATTTTCTTTAGATAATCGGCTGACAGATGGCGGTAAGGTTATCAGCCTTACGCGCCGGCCGCGCTTTACACCCAAGAATAATTCTGGTACTCATTTCTGTTAGAGGCAGAGTCGACCCCAGGGACATAGTGCTGCTGGAAGGATTAGGTAAATTGAAAAGATACACCTCATCGGGATTCGATCCCGCGACCTTCCGGCTTGTAGTATAATGTCTCAACCAACTACGCTACCGCTTTCCCTTACTCACGTTCCTAAACAATCCGATGAAGCAAAAGAGATTTGGAAAGACCAAGGAAGAGATGCAATAATAAATGAGACCGGAGCAGACTATGCCTAATCCTTGGAGTAAAAATTAATAAGATCGAGTATAATTACCAGTTTTCTTGCGTAATTTTCCTCAGTCTTCTAAGAATTATGTCTCTCCGCAAGACAACAAATGAAAGTCCATTCAAATGTACTTCATCATATCAGATGTCCTCCGCATGCGTCTAAATACAAAAACATACGGCGTTAAACTTTGGAATCAAACTAGATAACCAACCAAGAGACTGGAAACAGCTTCTGGCCGTAGCGTTCATCTGATCAGTGTAAACTCGGTTGGGCCCCTTGATATCCTGAGGGTTTTCATGGCTATCCTCAGTTAATCCAGGCAAATACCGAGATAGAGTCAAGATTAGGTCACGAGAGCTTACAACCAAATAATTTTCAATTCATATATCTAGAAAATTGCTGCTGGTCCTCGCCAGCACAGTCATTCTTGGTTCCGAGTCCCGAGGAACTCATGACCATTTTTACTGTGTCATGACTCTAAGAGTCGTACCGCCTCTCAGAACCAACTCAACTATCATTTTTTTCCCCCTTGGCACTACAGCCCCAGTGGGTCTAGGCCTACCTCCATAAACTTCTCCGTTCACTTCGGTTTTTCTAGATCTTACACATTCGGTAGGACTCCTTGGGCGGGTGATCAGCTCGTAGCAAGGCCTCTACCTGTACACAATCACAGAAAAACGCACACAAACATCCATGCCCTGAGTGGGATTCGAACCCACGATCTCTCGGCTTCCGAGCGAGCGAAGACAGTGCATGCCTTAGACCGCTCGGCTACCGTGACCGGCCAACTATCATCTTACCATTCGATATTATATAGCAGACGTGGCCAAACTGTGGTTCGAAAACCATACGTAGATCTTTTAAACCGTTAATGGGGACTCCCATAAAAAAAGTATTCGTCAATCCTATTCTATAAATGAATTAAACAAAATATATATCTACTGCCTGGGAGGCATGTCCATAAAATACCGGTGTAGTGGAAACCACATGCATCTTCGGTCAGTTTGGCCATCCCTGCTGTACAGTCTAGATACTTGACAGGGTCGTAAAGTAGCCCAATAGCCCGATCGAAGTTCTTTCTTTCCTTTAATGTCGCTGTAAATGACTTTCTTAGGAAACTTTCAACACACACATTTCTGTAGTCATTTCCTGCACGCGATCCTTAAAATGTAGGAAGGACAGTGGTTATACATATCCGACAGTTTCACTGCAAGCCTGATACAGAGGGTCGCTCACAATTTTCACATTTTTACACTTCTAACTACTGCTTCAACTCACCTTCAACGTGACATCTGAAAATCTATATTTTATTTCGTTATTTATTTAAATAAAAGACCGCCTCTGTGGTCTAGTGGTCAGAGTTCCTGGCTGCAGATCCTGAGGTCCCGGGTTCGATTCCCGGCGCTACCAAATTTTCTGAGAAGTAGTGGGTCTAGAACGGGGTCCACTCAGTCTCGTGAGGATAATTGAGGAGCTACTTGAATGGAAAAGTAGCGGCTCTGGTCTAGAAAACCGACATTAACGGCCATGGGGATCCGTTGCTCTGACCACGCGACACTCTGTATCCCCTAAAGTTGGCACTAACTTCGCCGACAAGCGGCAGTCGCTCGGTCGGTATAGTTCGCTTGTGGATTCAAGCCACGAGAGTTTTATTTACGGAAAGGGTTCTCAAACTTTGTAATACGGCAACCGTATTGCATGCGTATGTTCAGAGGCTGGTTTTAGTAGTCAAAATGGCGACCGTGTTTGATAAGTATAATAATTACTAACTACTACTACAATTACTAACAAATGTTTCATGTTTACGGTGTTTGTGTTTGTCGCATAAAGCGGTTCGCAACTGATGACGAAGAGACTGAAACGAGGATGCTGAAGTGGCTGGGACAACAGACAAAAAGATTTATATGCGGCGGGTTTCGACGCACTGGTAAAGAGATGGGACACGTGTATCAGTGTTAGTGGAGGATATGTCGAGAAATAAATGTTTCCTTGCTAGGTTCAAGTCTCACATGTTTTATGTTTGACATCCATATGTGGCCTATTTACTGACTCCCTCATATAAAGTACAATACACCTAATAACGCATTCATTCATTCATTCACGGCAGAAGAAATGAGAGGGCAACCTTAATGGGAGAACAGTGCACCTGGTAATAATGTCCAGTATGTGCTGACGATTCTGAAAGCTGCTTTATCTTGTTGGGCACAAGCTATACAGGAAACGAGGAAGGCATAGCAGTGGCGTTCACAGATAACAAACAAATTACAGAAAAATTAACGCAGTAAACAAGTCTTGAAATGAAAACATAGAGATAACACATTTACGTTGCAGACACTCAGGGGGCACGCGGTAGCGTAGGAGGCACTATGCTACAAGCCGGAAGGTAGCGGGTTCCGTTCCCGATGAGGTAATTGGATTTTTTCAATTGACCTAATCCTTCCAGCCGCACTATGGCCCTGGGGTCGACTCAGCCTCTAACAGAAATGAGTACCAGGAATCTTCCCGTGGGTAAAGGGCGTCCGGTGAGTAGGGCTGACAACCTTGCCGCCATCTATGAGCCGAAAATGTGGGAGCCTCGACGTCTCACAACCCTATGGGCTTCCACGAACTGTTACACGCATAGCTCTACTTTACTTGCTTTACCTTTTTACTTTCGTTCCAAACACTCAACCGCGTGCTTTGTCTCCAACGCATAAAGAAGACGAAGAGGCAGTTTGGAGAGAGCTTGATGTTTCGGATTAATATATCGCTTCCATCTTCAAGGTCGAAGAGTATGCCAAACGGCTTAGCTTTTCGCCTCCCTCTGCTGGTTTCTTATTTGGCTTACTCTTCGACGTTTAGGAAGATATTCTCCTCCGAAACGTTGGGATCTCACACGTTACAACCCAAAAGTTTGCAGTCTTCATAACTACTGGCGTGGTAACCTCAGATCCAAATGATATAGAATATAGTCATGATAAATCTATGCTTAAAATATCCGTCCGCAGGTCAGTTTTAGTTTAATATTTGTTTGACCTTTTATCTGTAAGATATTATTGATTTAATTGAACACGAAGGCTCAAAGGAGATTGAACTTTGACCCTTAGAGTATTTTCCACAGGAATGATGAAAGACCAGACATGCGTAACGGAGTCTGGGGGGGGGATATGTTTACAGGAAAGTACTGTCGTCTGGGATGCAACGCCGTGCAGTCTCGTGTAAGTTTACGGACGTTTCGGAGGAACTTAATGACTCCATTTATACATACATATATTTCCGTCTCAAACGTAGCTTTATTATTTCGTTTTATCTTTGCTACATGTTTCAGCCACACCAGGCCGTCATCAGGAACTGTTTATCTTGTTAAAACCGTGGAAACATACAAACCAATGGAGCATGTAAGTAGGAAACGGACGTACAAGAACAAAAAGTGACATAATACGTAACAATATACGCGTACATATTGATGACAATAACAATGATAATAACATTACGACACCCGTAACAACTAGAGTAAAAACACGCGTAAGTACAATGAAACAATTATCAAAAGTGTAAAAATTAACAATAATGAAAATCATTAATACCACACACGTTACGAAAACAAAAACAACAAATTCCGTGGCCTGTAGTCCGCAAACTAACTATAGCGACCGAGCGACCGCCGCTTGTCGGCGAAGTTAGTGCCAACTTTAGCGGATAGATGGTGTCACGTGGTCAGCTCAACAAATCCCCACGGCCGTTAATCTTGGTTTTCTAGGCCGGAACAGCTATTTTCTTGAAATATCTCCTCAATTATTCTCACGAGGCTGAGTGGACCCCGTTCCAGACCCACTACTTCTCAGAAAATCTGGTAGCGCCGGGAATCGAACCCGGAACCTCTGGATCTGTAGGCAGGAACTGTGACCATAGACCACAGAGGCGGTCAGACTGGAATAATTCATTTTTAAATTATTCCCCGTTGAAATCCAACTTACTTTTTCCTCCATCGGTAAGTTTTAAATATTATTTTGATGATTTTTTTAGGCTTCAGAGGGTTAAATGAAAGCCATATAAATTTTAGGACATCCACTAGGAATACAGCGCTAGTCACTTTCGGATACAAGCGTGTACCATTATCTTCAGCATACACTTCAGGGGCCTCATGGGAAATGACGGTAATGCCCCCTTATTCTGGACCTTTCGTATCCCACCCTCTGGACCTCTGGGGGGATAGGAGTACATTACATCACTACCCCTCGCTTGCAGTGAGGTGGTATTTACTGATCGTGATTAATGGAGACACATCAGCCACCGCACCCTTCCGTATAACCAGCAGTCACCCTATCTGCACGGCTATTCCAGTAGTCACTGGGAGACGGAGTGAGAATAAGCTCCAGTGGCATGGAGCTCAAGCACTAAAGGTAGCTCAGCTCTCCAGGAAATCATGTTTCTCATTTCCGCGCGTACACAACAATGCCATCAATTTCCATTGTGTATCCTGGTGCACTGGCTCGTTTGTTGAGGGCAGTGTACTTTGGAAGAGATTCCCACAACCTGTGATCCGTGGACCACAGGCAATCTGCTAATGCTAGACACAGGCGGTGTTCTTGGACCTGCCTTCTGGGTTGAGCATGTGGCAAAGTGGAGCAGTGGTTGCAGCTGCATTGTGGGAGGGAACGAGGGTGACGCACTGTAACTAAGGCCCCTGTTATAACGCATACACTTCCAGTGCTTCACCTCTAGAGCAATTGCTTCTTCCAGTGGCGTTGTCAGCGAACACGAACACGCGGCCATATGCATAACCGAGCGGTGTAACGGCAATTTGGAACACTGAAACAGTGACCAACTTTCTAAAACAGATTTCCAAACCAGACGGTAAATATTTGCAAAACGTATTGGGAATGATTTCGTCTTGGAAGCTCCACCGATAACATGTTTCGTAATTCCTTGTCTTCAGATATACTAGACTTAAGGCCACACGCTAGAAAGTACAGAATGTCCGGCTGAAAGGTATCCAAAATAACTCAGAAAGCTTACACCATTACAAAGGGAAACTATCAAAGTTTTTTCTGGGTACCGTATTTACGCATGTATAAGCCGCACATTTTTTGCCAAAAATTCAAGAGGAAAACTGGGGTGCGGCTTATATTCGAAATATTCGAAATCACACTTCATTTAAAAAAAATTATATTCATACAGGGTGTTCTACTCCTGAAATAATATTCCAAGAAAATTATTTTTTCTATAATTTCTGTCTGAAAATTGTGCTGCGGCCTATACACGCACGCGGCCTATACATGCGTAAATACGGTATTTAAATTTCTCAATAAATTTCAGTGTGGGCTTCCTTGGTGGCACGACAAATATCCAGACGATGTTCGACCTAATTCCACGTTGCTTGAAGCATGTTTGGTGTTCCCGTAGCCACAGTGTCCCTTATGCAGACTTTAGGTGTTGAAGGTCGTGAACTTAATCTGGTAGACAATGTTCTACACATAACCCGACAAGAAAAAATTCAATGGAGTTAAATCTGGCGACCTAGGAGGCCTAGCTATTGGTCCGCCTCTGCCGATCTATCTCCCAGCCATCTCCCTCTCCAGGTTATACCTAACATGGTGACAGAAACGTGGCGACGGCCCTGTTACAACCCATACACACCCTGCAATCCTTACTTCAGTCAGTGGACTCGACCGAATCCACTGCGCATTCTGTTGAGAGCAGCCAGGTACAAACACACGGACAGTAATTTGTTTGGTGTAGGTGCTTCAGGAAAACAGATGTTTGTACTTATTAATCTCTACGACGCAATCTCCACGCTTAACATTTCTCTTGTACGCCATCATCAGACACAGACTCGCACACTTCTATGAAGCAAGTTTATGAATATGGACTCGACAAAGTTTCCTGCGCAGTCAAAACTCAGTGGCCTACATAAAATAATGAGGCTGTATACTTGAGAGTTAATATAAAAATTGTCTGTGATAGTATGAAACAGATCTGTCTATCTATAGTTCTACAGTCGTTTGTTGGACCTTGGCCGTTTTTTTCAGTTTCTTAATCCTGTACACAGTTGGTAGAACTCCTTCGACGGGGGATCAGCCCGTCTCAAGGCCGCTAGCTACACATAGAACAATATAAACACGGAATAAATGCACACAGACATCCATGGCTTCAGTGGGATTCGAAGACAATCAATGCCTTAGATAGCGCGGTCACTGCGACTGGCGTCCGAAACAGATAAGTCGCTATAAATAAGAGGCATGCAAGCCGTTGAGATGTTAACGCAAATTACACTTCTATTAATACGAGCACTAAATCAATTTGCCGTCATTCTGATGTCAAAACGAGACAACGAAACACGTAGAAACCAGCCATATTTCAGCGGCGATAACGCCTATCGCAATGTCAGTATCAGTTACCACCTCGCGTCCTTTCCTGCAATAGGCATGTACTGAAGGCCCATAAACAACCCCTATAATTTTTTTATTGCTAGTGGGGTTGGACTAAGTCCTTTGCACTGTGGCCACTTCTGGCCTATTGTTCCAGCCCCAGATGATAGGTGAGGGTGATTGTGATGTGGAGGAATTTGTGGAATGAAAATTGGCAGGGGAAACCGAAGTACTAGGAGAAAAACTGCCCCAGCGCCACTTTGTCCACCACAAGTCCCATTTGACCAGACACGGGATCGAACCTGGGCCTCCGCGATGGGAAGCCAGCGACTAACCGCTTGAGCTATGGCGCGGCCCTTACCCGTCTAATTTACTGAAATAATATTAAATTAATCTATGTTTGGTGGGTCCTTTGTCACCACGGAATGGCGCGCCCTCAGGTTGTTGATGGAGGAGACGCTCTCCAGGTATGGAGGGAAGCTGAGAATATACAAAATAAACAGTCGCGGACAGCCGACAAGGGGTGGCCCGCCAGCTTGGGAGTTAGGCGTGGGGCTAACAACTCCTCGCCGTAAAAAATAAGTTTGTTACGAAAATTCTCAAGAAGCTTTGGACCTGGACGGATTCCTTGGATAAACGACCTAATTAGGTGGATGGACAATATTAAAATGGATCTTAGAGACAGGATGTGATGTAATGGATTATATTGATGTGGCTCTGGATAGGGACCAGTGGAGGGCTCTTGTGAACACGGTTATGAACTTTCGGGTTCCATAAAATGTTGGGAAATTCTTGAGTAGCTGCAGATTTGGCTTCTCCTCGAGAAGGGCTCAGCTCCGTAAGTAAGTTTTAATTCATATTTTCTGGGATATGACGCTTTATAGTGTGGTACAAGATTACAAACGATTAAAGCAACGTACTGCCTCCATCTTCATGGTCGAATTGTAAGCCAAATAATATACCACCAAGGTGCGGTGGGTTGTTCTTGGTTGCTTATCGTTTTCTCATTGTTTCTTGCTAACTGCTTTCTCATTCCCTTTTGCTAGTTGTTTGATTGAATTACTTTTCACTTCTGAACATGGTAGCCAGTACGTTCGGCCTAAACGTCGGTGAACTTGAAGAAAGCAGTCTTCTGGGATTTGGCATACTGCCAAGCATACTGCTTTTACCGGTTCTCACGGTCTCTTCGCCTGCGGATTTCTTATATTTTTCCTTCTACCCTGAAGATGGAGGCGATACGTTCCTCCGAAACGTCGGTTAACACCACATATACACGGTGCCAACTCCCAGAAGACTGCTTTCTTCATAGTCACCGCCGTGAAAGCCTCGAATCTTACGTCGGTGAATTTGTATCAGACTACACGGCGTCCCATCCAAAATGACCTCCGTTTAAAGAATGCCGAGGTGATGTGCGATTTGGATTGGTAAACATATCAGCATGAGCTATGATAGATTCTTATCAGCAATTAAAATTTGTATCAGTAAGGTAACGGTAAAGCTATCCCTGTGACAGGCTGTGGAAGCCTATAGGGCTGTGAGACGTCGAGGTTCCCACATTTTCCAGACTGTCGGCTCACAGATGGCGGTGAGATTGTCAGCCTTACCCGTCGGCCGCTCTTTATCCCCAGGAAGATTCCTGGTATTCATTTCTGTTAGAGGCTGAGTCGATCCCAGGGCCATAGTGCGGCTGCAAGGTTTAGGTCAGTTGAAAAATCGAATTACCTCATCGGGAATCAAACCCGCAACTTTCCGGCTTGTGGCAGAGTGCCTCAACCAACTACGTTACCGCCTTACCCAAACTTTATATGAGTAACAATAGATTTCGGGGCACGCGGTAACGTAGTTGGCCATTATGTTACAAGCCAGATGGTTGCGGGTTCGATTCCCAATGAAGTAGATTTTTAATTGACCTAATCCTTGCAGCCGCACTATGGCTCTGGGGTAGACTCAGCCTCTGACAGAAGTGAGTACCAGAAACCTTTCTGGGGCTAAAGGGCGGTCGGGGGGTAAAGCTGACAACCTCACCGTCATCTGTGAGCCGATTGTCTAGAAAATGGGACAGCCTCGACGTCTGACAACCCTATGGGCCTCCACGGCCTGTTACAAGAGAAGCTTTACCTTAATAATATAGTCCTGTCAACAATGATGCTGTTTATCAGTAGTGAAAGATTTGTATTTACAACAATAATAACAGAATTGTCTTGGTAATATATATGCATATGGAGGCCAATGCGTTATATAAAATGACAGAGAACGTATTCCGAAAATATACGTACCTACACCAATATTCCTTACACCTTTACACTCCCTTCAAGTACGCGGACACATTTCGTTCCATTGTTTACAGTTAATGATGGACGTGACGTCATGTTGTTTATCGGATGTTGCTAGATATATTATTAACGACGTATTTTTCTATGCCTCTTCCATCAGGTGGTATGTAATGAATATTACATGGTTCATGTCTTGTAGGACAGCAAATTACATGTTGCCATGTAGGACTCATTGTGTATATGTCATCTCTCTTGATGTCATTCGGCACTGTGACATTATCTCTAAATCAGAAATCGACAACCGTGTACTTGTTTTTAGGTACCAGCTAAAATGTGTTCTCATATGATATTCTGGGAATATACATGTTTTACGACAAACACACTTTGCAACATGGACTTCGCAACAATTCTTCTTTCTCCAAGCTAGTTACGAAAATTGACAGCGAGGAAATTTGCTCACTAAGCAACGTTTTTTAAATAATGTATTGTCTTCTTACCTCTCGCAGATGGTATGTGCTGTGCTTGGCTTGTATACCCTATCTTGTGTTGGTGCAGGTGTCCGGAGTCTGGGACTAGCTCTATCTATTGGGCCCATCTGGGTAGGTTTTACCTGAAGACGGAGACAGAATCCAGTCTCCGAAACGTTGTGTTCTGTAATATAAACAGGGCGACGCTTTTAGATACAAACAGGATGATGCATAATGACCAGAAACATAATATTTGTACGCTTAAACAGTTTGCGCCCTAGTTTTTTCAAAATATGAAATTTGTCTTAATGTTTTCGATTTCTTTTGTTAATATGCAGGTTGATCGTTTTTCAAGAACCCAAGGGGGGAGGGGGGGCAATACCTAGTTTGACCCCCCCCCCTCCGCGTGCGCCCATTCTTTGCAGTTTAACCCAAATTGCGGTTCAGACAAATTTTTCTCGCTGCGCCAGAATGCTATCGTTAACAGTAACTGCGTGCAGTGCGAACAGAATATGATACTCGTAATATTAATCTTCCCGGAGGCACACAGTTGAGGCACTATGCTACAAGCCGGAAGGTCGCGGATTCGATTCCCGACGAGGCCATTAGATTTTTCAGTTGACCTAATCCTTCTAGCCGCTCTATGGCCCTGGTGTCGACTCAGCCTCTAACAGAAATGAGTACCAGGAATCTTCCTGGGGTGTAAAGGGCGGCTGGCGCATAAGGCTGACAGACTCACCACCATGTGTGAGGCGATTGTCTAGAAAATTTGGGAGCCTCGACGTCTCACAACCCTATGGGCCTCCACGGCCTGTTACAGGGATAACAAGGAAAACATCTTCCCGTTGGGCCATGGAAGTTTTACGTAACTGTCGGTTCCCTTTGTCGGGAGGGGAGAGGTTTGGGGCCGTAAGGAGAGGATGCGCGAGATGAAAAACTCTCTCTCTCTCTGGCATTGTGCTGTCGTCCTCGACCAGACGCTGCGACGGGGGAGAGAATACATTCACTGCCATACCTTCTACTTCAACCTCAAGCCGCCGCTACTCAAGACGCCCTCTCAATTGATTTACTGCAGAGTGAGACGGCGTTCCATTTTTAATACTGACACCATCACAAGAGAGTGTGGTGTATTTCACCATTTCAGAACCATTAACAGAATAACTACACGGCGCAGAGATCTTTCCTTTTGTGAATTACTTAACTCGTGGCGTCGAATGGTAGGATGACTAATGAATTTGAAAGGATTTGGAAGTAAAGGGTCGTAAAGGTAAAGCTGTCCCTGTGCTTAGATAATTAAGCACTGCGCCATGAAGGAGTATGGGGGAGTGGATGTATAGATCCGCTTTAGCCCCAGTACCCATTGGATAGGAGGTTGGGTGGACCCCAGAGCCAATCTGGACAACCTAAAGATGATAAAATTCTTGACCCCACCGGCACTGGAACTCCGACCCCTCGGTCGTCTAATGAATTGGAAGGTATCTGGAAGGAAATGCTCGTAAAGGTAAGAGGTAAAGTTGTCCCTGTGCTTAACTAATTAAGCACTGCGCCATGAAGGCGTATGGGGGAGGGGATGTATAAATCCACATTTTCTTGACCTCGGCACTAGTGGGAGTTGAGTGGTCAGCTTCAAGCCCCTGCCGCTTTACCCCCAGTACCCACTGGATAGAAGGTTTGGTGGACCCCAGAGCCTGTCTGTGCCACGTGGAAAAGAGAAAATTCTTGACCACACCGGGACTCGTACTCCGACCCCTCGGCCGTCCATTCCGTAGCTAGTTGCTGTACCTACTGAGCTATCCCGGCTCGGAAAAATCGTGACCTAATCAAAGTACTATCCTTGCATTCACCTTGAAGGACTGAGGAAAACAATAAAATAAAATCAGGATGACTGGTGTTACGGTCGATATCCGAACCCGGCACCTCTGGAATATGATTCAAGAGCGATATAACTACACCATCCTGCTCGGTAAGATGCTAACAGTCGCTCAGGTGTCCGTATATTGAACCCGAAGGTTCATTACTGTGTTCACAAGGGCCTATCACTGGACTCTGTTCTTGTCTTCGGCTCTGTGTGACGTTTCGTAACACGATCGTATCTTGAGGTGCGTTCCCAGCCCGAAAGCAAGTTACAGGATTAGACTTTCGATTTATATAAAAGGCGATGAATTTTTTGCCAAGCCGAAAGAATCTCGCCTTCTTAAAACGTATACCGTTCAATGGAATTCTTAACCTTGGTACTGGACGGAAGTGATTGGTTACCTTTACGTTCCAACTGCTTTACTCCCGGGACAGAGCTCCAGGTACTCATTGCATAGGAGACTGGGTGGAGCTCAGAACCAGCCTGAACGTTGTGGAGCAGAGAAAAAAGTCTTTTCCCTACCGGGAATCCAATCCAAATTTCTCAATCGTCTAGACATTTTATCGACTGAGCAATCGTGCCTCTATGTGAATTTTAATTCAGTTGATGTATTTGTTATTCAGTTATGTCGCGTGAATTGTAACCAGGTCACAATTAAACAAGTAATGATTTTACTACGCGGATTTGACCATATGAAGTTTCCGTGCTGCCACAGTAAACCCGTCGGAAGTCTCACCCTATAAACCCAGTTCAGTAGCCGCTTTTCAAGCACGTTCACAGCGTCATAAATTGAACGTCCTGTATGTTTTGCATGGTCAGAAGAATTTCAGAAAAGTAGATGCGGCATTAATTGTGCAGGAAAACAGAAAGTCACTAGACCAAAATCGTGGGCGGTGTTAGAAAATTAAACCTGTAAGAGGATGCAAGAATATTCGTGTTCTATGAGCAAATAGCTTGATGGAGGTTGAACATTGGAGGTAGCTGTCCTTATGCCAAGAGAATGAAATACGCTAGGCCACATGAGCCTTTACCTTGTTTAAAAGCTATTTATATTGAGATTCGCTTCTGAGTGGGTTTTAAGAAGCTGTGTCCTCAGTTCTCATTGGTGACCATTACCGCAGACCCTTAAATAAACATTCAGTGACGCAGCAAAAGACATTTTGAGTGGGTATCAAAGGGTTTTTATAAGATTTCTTTTTTTAAATCTTCGTGGCGTAACATGTTTCCCAAATGGATCACATGATGTCAAGAGACAAGAAGAAGAAGAAGGTTCTCAGACATCATCACACGACGGAACACGTCACAGACTCTGACATATCTACTTTTCAGCATTATCTTTATCTCCATGGCTTTCTTTATAACGTTACGCAATAGCGATTGGTAAAGGAGTCGTCAGTCGTGAACATAAAAATTACATATTCTAACGGATTTTCTCAAAGCGTTGCTAAGTAACAGACCGGTAAGCACATATCATAGCAACGAATGCGCAACAATAGGGAGTTCATTGGGAGGCAATGCATGAGTGGACACGCATGAAAACTTTACATGATATCCGTTGCTGAATAGTTGATGTGTTTTCTGTGGGTGGTTCGTGCTGAGCCTATATATGGAGCTCCAACTAGTTCCGAAATCAAGAAAACATGGATCTATACGTCCACTCCCCATACGTCTTCATAGGGACAATTTTAGTTCTACAAGTTTCGTCATTAAAAGATCGTTAAGAAGTTTATGTCTAGTAATGTGCTTAACTACGCACCATGCTATGGAGATATATACCTAACCAAGGTATTAGGAAGTGGTGAAACGTCGGGGTTACGCTCCGGCCGTTTTTCCAGCGAAGAAACTGTCCCAGTTGCCCACTGGACGTGAGGCTGTGCGGACTCCAGAACCTGTCTGCACATGGCACATGTGAGCAGACATATCTCTGTCCTGCTGACATGGAACTCCGATCTTCCAGCCAGCGGAAGGTCACTTTACTGACTATGTGTATGTTTCATGTAACTTTAGAAAATAATTTACTGTAAAGTTACCAGGGAGCATAACAAGGATTTAATCCTTTCTAGCCTGAAGTTCATATAAATTAATTAAAAAAATCAGCATCTATCTCTCAAAAAACACACTACTCCTCCATTACAAAGATAAATCGATTAAAGTTGTCTAAGGGAAACAATCGCCGTTTACTGTCATGATCACATGAAATGCATGTATACGCTTGTGAACGAACTGCAGATTCATTTTCAGTGTTAAAGCAGGTGGTACACATAGTTACCACTGTATATCAAAAAATGTAAAGTTGCACCACACCATGAATACTGGTGAGGGAGTGGAGGTACAGACCCACCATCTTCGACCTCGGCACTAGATGGTCGTGGGCGGTCAGCTTCACGACCCTGCCGCTTTAACCCCCCCCCATGGAAATAGTCCCCGGTACCTACTGTGTAGGAGGCTGGGTGGGTCCCAGGACCGGTCTGGACGCTATGCAGAAGAAAAAAGATCTTGCCCCTTCTGAGAATGAAACTCCGGCCGTCCAGCCCGTAGCCCGTCGCTATAACGACTGGGCTCATATATCAAAGGGTTATATGGGTTACGGTTCATGTGTCCTCTATATAGTTGTCACTACGACTAAAACACTGTTCCGAAGATGGACAGATACTGGTCAGTATTGACAGGGGACATGACAAGGGTTCAAAGTACCACAGTTAAGACCCCGTTTGACGTAAGTATGACATCTGCAACAAACAGATCATGGTCATATCAGTTTCCAGTTCTGAAACCGATACAGTTTCCGTAAATACATAAAATATGCCCGCAATTTCCTAAAACAAAGTAAGATTATAAATCATATCTTTTTCTGGGATGTGACGCCGTGTAGTGCGGTAGGAGTTTCAAAGCAACCTACTGGCTCCTTCTTCACAATGAGTGAGCCCACAACCAGCATGAAGGGAACAGTAGAGAGAGATCGTATAGCCGGGACATTTCTAGTCACCGCTGTGAAAACCTCAAACCCAAAACACTGAAAACAGTTGATATGCTACAAGCCGTAAGGTCGAGGGATCGATTCCAGATGAGGTCATTGGATTTTTTTAATTGACCGAATCCTTCCAGCCGCATTATGGCCCTGAGGTCGACTCAGCCTCTAACAAAAGTGAGTAAAGTAAAGAAAGTAAAGCTATCCCTGTACCAGGCCGTGAAGGCCCATAGGGTAGTGAGACGCTGAGGGTCCCACATTATCTAGACAATCGGCGGTGAGGTTGTCAGCCTTACGCGCCGGCCGCGCTTTACTCCCCAGGAAAATTATTTAATTAATATGAGTACCAGGAATATTCCTGGGGGTAAAGGGCGGCCGGCGCCTAAGGCTGACAACCTCACCTCCATCTGTGAGCCGATTGTCTAGAAAATGTGTGAGCCTCGACGTCTCAACCCTATGGGCCTCCACGGTCTGTNAGCCTCGACGTCTCACAACCCTATGGGCCTCCATGGCCTGTTACAAGGATAGCTAATACTTTACCCTCCCTTTACCTAGCGCACATAACCCATAATTCTAGTACAGTTGTGTGATAAAGAAAGTTAACAACTGGGGCTGTAAGTGAAAGCAAACGATTATGATCTGTACATCTTAAGGCACATCACGGCCAAGTGAATTGCTCGCGTGACCATCAGCTCTCACTGTTATCACGCACAAGTGAAATAGGTCATGAGGAGTTGCGAAGCGCAAGAACAGATCTCTTCAAGGAGAAAACATGTCGCATTTACATAGCAGTCACGTCTGTACCATCATATGGGCCAGTCCATACATAAACTCACTTTATTGTACACGTTAGCGTGGCGGTACGTCTGCGGACTAGAGTGCCCACAATTCGGAAACAAAGAAACGGGACACCTACCATAAAATGGAACTGCATGATCAAAGCAATCACCTATAGAAGCGGACATGATATCTAAGCAAGCGTTTTAAGTACAAAAGCACTGGCAGAACATCCCTCTTCGAGCCATAGCCTTCCTTAGAATATTTTGCAAAACTGTATCGCTCTTTCATTTCTTTCGATTTCGTAACAATATCTTCTTTTTTTTTTCACACAGCAATGTCGTCAGCCCTTTGTCCAACCCCCAACCCGGAGGACTAGATCCCCATATTTATATCACCCCAGTTATACTCCCAGGCAGCTGGTTCCCTTTTCGTCGTTTTCTCTAGGTACGGTGGAGTTATTCTAACCCGCCTCCAAAAGAGGAGAAAGTTATTAGTCGCATTTTTATTTTAATGGCCCTACAGCCCCCTTGGGCCCTGGCCTCTGATTTTCACTTTCATGATCATTTTACAGACGGTAGGACCCCTTGGACGAGTGATCAGCTCGTCGCAAGGCCTCTACCTGAACACAGGACAACACAAACACAAAATAAACAAATACACATACCAAATATCCATGGCTTGTGTGGGACCCACGACCCCAGCTTCCGAATGAGCGAAGAGAGTACCTGCCTTAGACCGCTCGGCTAAAGTGACAGCCAGAAAGTTATTATACCTATATAAAATTTTGGGCCATGCTATAGCTCAAGCGGTTAGTCGCTGGCTTCCCACCGCGGCGGCCCGGGTTCGATCCCGGGGCTGGTCAAGTGGGATTTGTGGTGGGCAAAGTGGCGCTGGGGGCAGGTTTTCTCCGAGTACTTCGGTTCCCCTGCCAATCTTCATTCCACCAATTGCTCCACAGTCACCCTCACCTAACATCTGGGGTTGGTACAATAGGCGAAAAGTGGCCGCAGTACGAGGGACTTAGTCCCACCCCCACTAGCAACAAAAAAAAAATATATTGTCACGTCACAATATATAAAATTTTTAGTTTAAAAAGCTAAAATTATCCCTGTAACAGGCCGTCCTATAGGGTTGTGAGAGGTCGAGGCTCCCACATTTTCTCCAGACAATCGGCTCACAGATGGCGGTGAGGTTGTCAACCTTATGCGCAGGCCGTCCTTTAAACCCCAGAAGATTTCTGTTAGAGGCTGAGTCGACCCCAGGTCCATAGTGCGGCTGGAAGGATTAGGTAAATTGAAAAAAATCCACTCGTCGGGACTCGAAACCGCGAC
>NW_019738356.1:1630093-1631478 GCF_002891405.2 Cryptotermes secundus
TGGCGGTGAGGTTGTCAGCCTTACGCGACGGCCGCGCTTTACTCCCCAGGAAAATTATTTAATTAATATGAGTACCAGAAATATTCCTGGGGGTAAAGGGCGGCCGGCGCGTAAGGCTGACAACCTCACCGCCAACTGTGAGCCGATCGTCTAGAAAATGTGGGAGCCTCGACGTCTCACAACCCTATGGGCCTCCATGGCCTGTTACAAGGATAGCTAATACTTTACCCTCCCTTTACCTAGCGCACATAACCCATAATTCTAGTACAGTTGTGTGATAAAGAAAGTTAACAACTGGGGCTGTAAGTGAAAGCAAACGATTATGATCTGTACATCTTAAGGCACATCACGGCCAAGTGAATTGCTCGCGTGACCATCAGCTCTCACTGTTATCACGCACAAGTGAAATAGGTCATGAGGAGTTGCGAAGCGCAAGAACAGATCTCTTCAAGGAGAAAACATGTCGCATTTACATAGCAGTCACGTCTGTACCATCATATGGGCCAGTCCATACATAAACTCACTTTACTGTACACGTTAGCGTGGCGGTACGTCTGCGGACTAGAGTGCCCACAATTCGGAAACAAAGAAACGGGACACCTACCATAAAATGGAACTGCATGATCAAAGCAATCACCTATAGAAGCGGACATGATATCTAAGCAAGCGTTTTAAGTACAAAAGCACTGGCAGAACATCCCTCTTCGAGCCATAGCCTTCCTTAGAATATTTTGCAAAACTGTATCGCTCTTTCATTTCTTTCGATTTCGTAACAATATCTTCTTTTTTTTTCACACAGCAATGTCGTCAGCCCTTTGTCCAACCCCCAACCCGGAGGACTAGATCCCCATATTTATATCACCCCAGTTATACTCCCAGGCAGCTGGTTCCCTTTTCGTCGTTTTCTCTAGGTACGGTGGAGTTATTCTAACCCGCCTCCAAAAGAGGAGAAAGTTATTAGTCGCATTTTTATTTTAATGGCCCTACAGCCCCCTTGGGCCCTGGCCTCTGATTTTCACTTTCATGATCATTTTACAGACGGTAGGACCCCTTGGACGAGTGATCAGCTCGTCGCAAGGCCTCTACCTGAACACAGGACAACACAAACACAAAATAAACAAATACACATACCAAATATCCATGGCTTGTGTGGGACCCACGACCCCAGCTTCCGAATGAGCGAAGAGAGTACCTGCCTTAGACCGCTCGGCTAAAGTGACAGCCAGAAAGTTATTATACCTATATAAAATTTTGGGCCATGCTATAGCTCAAGCGGTTAGTCGCTGGCTTCCCACCGCGGCGGCCCGGGTTCGATCCCGGGGCTGGTCAAGTGGGATTTGTGGTGGGCAAAGTGGCGCTGGGGGCAGGTTTTCTCCGAGTACTTC
>NW_019738356.1:1632089-1689820 GCF_002891405.2 Cryptotermes secundus
GAAATATACATTAGATTTTGATACAAGGAAATTTAATTCTATTTATTATTTAGGAATAATTTCAATATAATTACCTAAAGTCACATATCTTACAGTTTAAAAAAGCAAGAGAATGCCATTTTTGACAAGTATCAAGCAGCTTTTCAATATGTAACAAGAGCGATTACACAAGACATTATGTTAGAAACAGCAAAACATTGAATTTCCTGCAGTCTGCTAATTTATGTCTGCGTGAGACTTCTTGTCTTCTGGTCTGCTGGAAAATTGTCTTCACAAAAAACATTTCTACTAAAATTTTAATATTGATTTTAATATCAATTAGCTCTAAAAGTTGAGGGGCCGCACTTTGTGGCTATGGGGGCCGCATGTTTGACACGGCTGCTCTATTCTCTGACTCATATGCGTGAGGTATTCTTTTAGAATAAGACACGCGGCAGCGTAGTTGGTTAAGGCACTATATTACGAGCCGGAAGGTCGCTGGTTCGATTATCGATGAGGTCACTGGATTTTTCACTTGACCTAATCCTTCCAGCCTCACTATGCCCCTGGGGCGAGTCAGCCTCAAACAAAAATGAGTACCAGAAAACTTGCTGCAGGGTAAAGTGCGGGCGGCGCGTAAGGCTGACAACCTCAGCGCCATCTGTGAGCCGATCGTCTGGAACATGTGGGAGCCTCGACGTCTCACAAAACTATAAGCCTTCACGGTCTGTTACAGGGATAGTTTATTCGAGGAATAACCGCTTTTTATTTTGAGATTCACACGAAACACGCGTAGGTATATATAGCAAGGGATGTCCTCCAAGTTGTGTGAAGTCTGCTGGCAAACAATAGGGGTCTAAGGGCACATTTTATCTCGGAGGTTAAAACGGCAAATATTTACATGAGTGAGCATGTTTCGCGTTTGTTCTTCTAGCATTGGGATCAAAACTCAGCTCTTATTGACACCAACACTCTCTAAATAATAGCGTTCGGTCAACATAACCGTTTATTCTAGTTTCTGTCTGCCGCAAACACAGCTAAGCTTGTTTGGCTATAGGAAGGTCTCAGAATCGATTCCAAGGGTCTGTAATTCTGATTTAGGCTCATAAAACGATTCAGGAAGTTAACGCTGTGCAGGTTTTAGCCCTTGAATTAAAGTAAGATTTTGGTTACCACTAGAAACGGACGAGACAGATGGATATGGGACGAGCTAGGTACACTGATATCGGTACAGATAACGAAACCGTACCTTGCGGCAACAATGATGTCATGATACCAGGCCACGTAAGTATTCAACTACAGTTCATATTTTTAGGCTTGGCCACTGTTCTGCGCGTCAGAACAGACGAGAAGCAAGGCGCAGCGAAGCAGACTAACCTCTTAACTTAGGGCCGCGCCATAGCTCAAGCGGTTAGTCGCTGGGGTCGCTGTCTTCCCACTGCGACGGCCTGGGTTCGATCCCGGGGTCTCATCAAGTGGGATTTGTGGTGGACAAAGTGGCGCTGGGGAAGGTTTTCTCCGAGTACTTCGGTTTCCCCTGCCAATCTTTATTCCACCAATTGCTCCACAATCACCCTCACCCATCATCTGGGGCTAGTACAATAGGCCAGAAGTGGCCTCAGTACAAGGGACTTAGTCCCACTCCACTAGCAATAAAAAAAACTCTTAACCGGGCCGTGCCATAGCTCAAGTGGTTAGTTGCTGGCTTCCCACCACGGCAGCCCGGGTTCGATCCAGGGTGTGGTCAAGTGGGATTTGTGGTGGACAAAGTGGCGCTGGGGCGGGTTTTCTCCGAGTATTTCAGTTTCCCCTGACAATCTTCATTCCACAAATTTCTCCATCATCATTATCACCCGGGGCAGGCTACAATAGGCCAATCAGTGGCCGTGACGAGTGGACCCAGTTGGACTCCACCCCCCACTAGAGAATAAAAAAACTCTTAACTGACTTGAAACAACTATCGTTGTGACACTCTAGGAATGATTATGTAAGACTTGAATGAAGTTCCTGTGTCAGTGAGTGTCAGAGCTGCGATCTGCTGGGACATTCCCCAGTTTTATTCGTGGGATGGGGTGAGACTGAGTCCACTTGGTACGCCGGTCACTATTTGGCCTTTTGTGCCAGCCCCGGATGAAAGATTATGGAGTAGTCGGTGGAATGAACATTGTCAGGGGAAACAGAAGTACTAGTACTTAGAGAAAACCCGTCCCAGCGCCATTTTGTCCACAACAAACACTACATGACATAGAATGGAACCTGGGGCGCCGATATAGGAGGCCATAAACTAATAGTGTGCGCTATGACACGGTCATTGGCCCTTTAATTACAAGGAGCACATGGCGACGTTTATACTATCAGAAGAAGTTAAACGCTCGAGTGACTTCCCGGAAATGTAAAAGCAGAAAGTAAGACTGTCTGTACTGCGCGGTGCAAAGTAGTTCCCTATGAAAATGTCACGAGTCTTGGCTACGGTAAGAAGAAGAAGAAGGAAAAAAAGAGGCAGTGAGCGAGCTGCGTGGGAGTCCTACCAGACAGTACTGTAAACCCCGTACAGTTGTTGCAAAGAGATTCCGAAACACTGTGCTGCAGATCTGCTCGACTGACACTGCCTAACGAGCTTACACCAGACTCCTTTGTAGTGGAGAGTGCCTGGTGTCAGAAATAGGAATAAACCCAAACACCGAAGCGAATTCTGCAGAAATTAAACAGATGACATTCGGGAAGTTAAAGCAGCGGTGATGTAAGAATGACTAGCATCTCTATACCGTGTTCGAAATGACATGACTTCAAATCTCAGTCCGAAGACAATACTATGCTAACAGATTTCTTGTCTTTCCTCAGTTCCCAAAATCAAAATAATGTTCTCTACATAAAATCTAATTACTTAGACCTACACGTAAGTGCGGGATAATATTAAAACGGACCTCAAAGAAAGAGGACGCGATGATGTGGAGTGGATTCATCCGGCACAGGATAGGGACCAGTGAAGACGGTAATTAACTTTCGGGTTCCATAAAATATTGGGAAATTATTGAGTCGATGATCACCTGTTGGTTTCTCAAGAAGGGCTCGGCTCCACCGAGTTAGTCAACATTATCACCTATATGAGTGACTACAGACGGGGTGTGGATTGGTGACTAATTAGTAACCACTTACACACGGCTAGTATCTACAAGTAACTATAACAGCCTCACTTGTTTGCACACTCTAAAGATTACTGTAATTGCAGTACACGTAAAGTTTTCTACGTATTCACTAGTCGTTTCCTGGTAACGGATCCTAACAATGTCCTGCTAACTGAAATAAATTCTAAACTTGTCCCGCTTATAACCCCTTGGCATGGACAGAGCAGAAAACGCCGTCTCTCATTACTGTAGTCCAACTGCTGCTTGCTAAGAATCTGCTGTCTTGCAACGGCTATTGTCTAGTTGTCTGTTTCGCGATCGTTGCCTAGTAACGGGTCTATACACCACGATCTATTGAGTGCATAGAGTGGAATAATAAGATGATAAATGAATTCTAAATGATGTGTAAGGAAAGACGTTTGGCGTATTATCATTACATTCGCATGGAGGGACTGAGGACAACCACAAAAAAAAAACCTGTCACGAAGGGCTGAATCATCATGGCAGATTCCCTTCCAGAATACAAGTCACATGTCACCGCCTAAGCCAGCTTTTTTATTGCTAGTGGGGTGGGACTAAGTCCCATGTACTGCAGCCACTTCTGGCCTATTGTACCAGCCCCAGATGATAGATGAGGGTGATTGTGGAACAATTGGTGGAATGAAGATTGGCAGGGGAAACCGAAGTACTCGGAGAAAACCTGCCCCAGCGCCACTTTGTCCACCACAAATCCCACTTGACCAGACCCGGGATCGAACCCGGGCCGTCGCGATGGGAAGCCAGCGACTAACCGTTTGAGCTATGGCGCGGCCCTGAGCTAGCTTGCTCGATACCAATATGAAAAGAAAGCGCAGTACACAAAGTGGAAACTGCGATCAGTTCTCAGAATCACAAATTGTTTTCTGAGAGAACAAGCCACACTCAACAGAGCGTCCATAAACAGTTCACTAGAACCAACGCAAACACAACTGAGACGAAACACTCGCACCTCACGTCACTGCTAAATGGGAATGTGAAGAAGCAGCGATGGCTCAGTCGGTACAGTTACTACGCTACAGGATCGACTATCAAGGAATAGGAGTTTGATTTCGGACAGGTGTAAGAAATTTTATCTTCTCCCAGGCCTCCAGACCGGCCTCCTATTTAATTTGTACCGGGGACTCTTTGCCTGGGGGTAAAGCAACCGGGGCGTGCAGCTGCCAACTCACTTCTATCTAGTGCTGCAGTTGGAAATGCATGGAGCTACACTTTCATCCCTGCATACGTTTTCATAAAGCGTTGCTTAATTAAGAATAGGGAGAATTTTTAAGCAGACTGGATTCATCTGGCTCAGCATACGGAATAGTAATGGCCTCTTGTGGACACGAAAGATATGATGGGCGTTCAGGTCCATAAAAGGAGAGGCTTTTGTTGTTTATATCCGAGCGAATAAGGAAGTTTCACAAATTTGCATGCATTTCTCTTTTTCTCACTTTTTCTACATGCCCTGCCAATATCATCATCCTAATAATATCTGGCGAGAAGTACAAATTATGAAGCTCCTTATTATGAAATTTTATCCAGTCTTCTCAATTCCTCCATTTTTTCATCCAGATATTTCCCCCAGCATCCTCAGTCTATGTTCCTCCATTAATGTGAGAGACAGGAATTTTGTTACACTCTTTAGTATTGTCACGTTTTATATGGTCGTGACTATAGTAACGGGTTCTGGACCGGATGATTAGATTTACCTTCTTGTACAATATCTCACAATCAATCTTCAGCTGAGCCCTTCTTCCTTGACTGCCGAGGACTCGCTCCATTCTGATTCTGTTCTGTGCTACTTATATAGCCTCGAGGCGGACCTATAGAAAACACATCAATTTCCTAGCAATGGAGTCTACTGTTGCCCAGAACGCGCGTCTAGCGGTCCGTTACCTAGCAAGGGATGTCCTATTGTTGAATGCTTGTTTTGTGGGAATGTGTTCACCGAGCCGTTGCCTAGCAATGAACGTATACGTCACATTATTTATAATTTTAGAGAACATAATAAAGCATAATGTGTAGAAAACATACTGAACACAGGAAAGAAAAGATGCTCGTACAACATTACGGTAAAGGTAAACTGGTGCCGACGGAGACCAAGTTTCACACCCATACGAAACAACAGCATCGCAGTGAACCGTCCTTCAATTGTGTGGAATGATAAAAATTGTAGAGGTGCTATACATATACAACCACATAGGTCACGGCCTTGAGCAATATGTTATTTGCTTACGTTTGGATAATAAAACAGGTTTGTTATCTCTGCCAAGTCGCTTGCGGAGGCTTTTGTTAGTCTGCAACCCTGACTAGCTGTTGAGTAACAACTGAGACCGAACCCACAACCACCAGCCTCAAATCGGCTACAAGCTGACGTAACGAACACATGTAAGTTTCACCTTTTCGCAAAACGAAAACCCTCAGCTCGCGGGTTTGAAGTTATTGTCGGCTCGTTTCGGGCCGCGTTAGTTATTCTATAAACAGCTAGAACCGGTCTACGTACGTCATAAAATAAACTGTACCGAAATAGAGACAATTCTTATACATTTTAGGCGCCTTCACCACGAAAAACTGCAAATATTCTTATATTAACCTAGACAATGTCCGACTCTCTGACTGTAAAAGAAAAAAGGGGTAAAGTCATCGCAATGGAGACGTATGGAGAAGTTGAGGTATAACTCCACCATTCTTGATCTCGGCACTAGATGGAGGTAAGTGGTCAGTTTCATGCCCCGGCCGCTTTATTCCAGGGAAAGAGCCCTCGGTACCCCTTGGATATGAGGTTGGGCGGGCCCTAGAGTCGGTCTGGACGCTGTGTAGAGAAAGTTCTTTTCCTTGCCGGGACTCGAACCCCGGTCGTCTAGCCCGTAGCCCGTCGCTATACCGACTGAGCTAACCCGACGCCTATGCGCCATGTAAGAGCTGTGGACGAGGTCTAGATAAATTTTATATTAAGGAATTTTACTGGCATCTGCCGAAATAATTCAATTTTATTCCCTTTTAGGTTCTCATAGCAGCGATTATGAAGAGTAATATCTCGGTTGTAACGCCGCATATTCCGGTTCCAGTCCACCGACGTTTCGAAAGAACATGTCATTTCCGGCTTTATGGCTGAAGAGGAAATCAAGCAATAAACCAGGAAAATGCCGCCTGCATTTCACTGGTTTCTTGTTTCGCCTACTCTTCGGCCCTGAAGATGGAGGCAGTTTGTTCCTCGAAGACATCTGTGGACTTGTACCGAACTACGCTTAATTACATTCCAGAAGATTGTAATCTTCAAAAGAGAACGTCAATCTCGCATTAAGCTGGCTTACGTACAGAAAGAAATGCATAAGAAAGACTGAGCATATTCAACAACTGGATTCTAAAGGGTTCTGACGATGGTGGATGACAGAATTACTGGGTTTTTGGACTTTTTTCCATCGTCCGGAATTCTATGTAACAGAAGACACGATGTTTCAGAAACTGAATATGTTTCCGTTTCCAGGTCCAAAAACCCAGTAATTCTGTATTTAACTACTGTTAGCTATTCGAAATTTCGTCTGGCCTCCAGTTTGGGTTCTGAGCCCCTAAGTCCCTCCTGCAAAGAGAGACCAGAGAGTGTATTCACTATGGTACACACGCTTCAAAACGAGACTGCAGAAACAAAGAACTCTTCTTTAAACATGCCTTAAGCTATATGTCTATGAACTCGAAGTTATGCACAATAAGAACAAGCTCGTTCATTTACTCATCAAGTCAGCGAGGGCAGCTCAGACGGCAGAGCTACAAGCTATACAGGCTTGAAGGCCGACGAGCTAGGGTTCGATTCCCTACAGGGACAAAAGCTTTTTCTCTTGTTCATATTGTCCACACTGGATTTGGGGCCCACCCAGCCTCTTATCCTAGGGACACGCGGAAGTATAGTTGGTTCAGGCACTATGCTATAAGCCGGAAGGTAGCGGATTCGATTCCCGATGAGGTAACTGGATTTTTCAATTGATCTAATCCTTCCAGCCGCACTAGACACTTGGGTCGACTAAACCTCTAACTGAAATTAGTAGCAGGAATCTATTATTATTATTATTATCATTATTCCTAGCGGGGTGAGACTGAGTCAACTTGCTACTGCGGCCACTACTGGCCTACTGTACCAGCCGCAGATGAAAGGTGAGGATGATTATGGGGCAATTGGTGAAATTAAGATTGGGAGGGGAAACCGAAGTCCCTATCAGGCTGTACGGTGATAGAAGGAAACTAAATAGCTTTACAGCCTCTCTACACCTACAGTAAGCTATAAAATGTTTCTGTACAGTCACGAAAAGCGCAGTTCTGCACACTGTTGCAGGTCCCTGTCAGGCTGTACGGTGACAGCAGGAACCTAAATAGCTTTACAGCCTCCCTACACCTACAGCAAGCTATAAAATGTTCCTGTACAGTCACGAAAAATGCAGTTCTGCACATTGTTGCAGGTCCCTGTCAGGCTGTACTGTGACAGTAGGTACGTAAATAGCTTTACAGCCTCTCTACACCTACAGCAAGCTATAAAATGTTTCCGTGCAGTCATGACAATTTTTGAAAATGTGTCGCCGGTTGCAAAAAGATACTCCGAGGGCATATTACACCTTATTAAATCGTCAAATCTNTGACAATTTTCGGAAAATGTGTCGCCGGTTGCAGAAAGATACTCCGAGGGCATATTACACCTTATTAAATCGTCAAATCTGTTCGTAAATAAATAATCCCAATAGTTCTTGAGATCTCGCTGGCTCTTGTTAGAGGAGGTCGCGACCCACCTCTTGAGAACTACCAGTTACCGTATGCATCTCGTTGCATACAGCAATGGAAGCTGCGTTCCCCTATATGGTCGCGCAGTTATGTTGAAGGTGTTATCAAAAACTAAATAATCATCATGACAACTTGTTCAGCTAGACAGACAGCCGTGACTAATGCATTGCAAACCCTGCCCTCACCAGGATGGCCAATAGCATTCGTCCCAGATGATTCAGGGTGGTAGAAGTTGGGATTTTTCGTTACGGCGCTGTCAATGTACACCAGTGCCCCCATACTGCGCACACTAAGCATAAGACGCACACCAATGAAGTTGGCTCAAGTGGCAACGCTCCTGACCTGCATTCACGAGGCGCCAAGTTCGAATCTCAGGCAGGACAACGACTATCCTCAATCTTAACAGTGTGCATCCTGTTGTGTGTTATGAATAAGATATACAGAAGTATATAAGGTAAGCCGTCTACATAACAATTTTCTGTATTTAAAAACAAAAGAGACACTACTATATCAAAATTTGCTTTCATTTTTGTTTTTACAGACGCAACATGTTTCGACCCTTACACTGAGTCATCATCAGGCGGTCGCAGAGTTTTACTGCAAAAACCCAATTTTTAACTTTCATGTTTTAAACTTTAGTTTCTAATTTTAATCTTTATACCTTTAATTTTAAATTAAATGTTATTGTCTAAGGATTTACAGTTTTAAATTTTGACCAAGTCTTAATGTATGAATTTATGCATTTAAATAATTTAAAGACACAATAAGGATCCTTATTTGAAGAATTATACGATAATTAATTGCAATTCAACAGCTGTAACTGGAGCACTGTACACCTGATGATGACCCAGTGTCAGGGTCGAAACATATTGCGTCTGTAAAAAGAAAAATATAAACAAATGTTGAGACGGTAGCGTCTCCTTTGTTTCTAAATACAGACTATTGTTGTGTAGGCTGCATACCTTATATACTTATATAGCCTATCCTCAAGTTCTTCCTGGTTGTCCTCAGTCTCTCCCGACACAAATGCGGGGATAATTCCTTAGAAAAGGAGGCAATCCTTTCCTTCCAGATCCTATTCAAATCACCATTCATCAATCACCCTACCACTAGACACCATGTGATACAGCGACAAGTAAGCTACAGATCAGTAAGCCACACCCCGTATGTTTTCTTTGAGGTAGGAAATTAACTGTTGTAGCGGCCGCAGTAGAAGTTGCAAAATTGTTCCCATTAATTTCACCAAAAAAATAATCATAACAGAAATCACACGAACTGTAGAGGGACTTCGGATACGACAGCACGTGTTCTGAAGACCGTGGTTTGGTTTTTCATTATTCAAGTTCGGAATTGTAAGCAAGGCGTAAATATTCTGGGGAATTCGATCCAGTTTGTTTAATTATATAAAAAACCGCACTGGAAGAAAGATGTTTGTTTAATTTTAATCTGCAACTCTTGTTCGAAACATTTTTCGTGCCGGTAAATAATTTAGCGAGTTAAATTCGACATGAGCACAGAAACGTCCGGAGATCTTCTTGTACTGTCCTGTATTACTCTCCTGTTAAAAAAAAAAACTTGGAAAACTTCAATAGAATTTCGTAAAATTTCAAAATATCAAATTTAGTCTGGATAGCTAAGTCGGTACAGGGACAGGCTATGGGCTGGACGACCGGGGTTCGATTTCCGAATGAGGTAAGTGTTTTTCTATTCTCTACAACGACCAGACCGGCTCTGGGGACCACCCAATCTCCTATCCAACGGGTACCGGGGCCGATTTCCTCGGATTTTTTATCACCTTTTTGTTATGGACGCGTCAAAACATGGAGATACAGTAAAACCTCGCTAAACCGGTTACAATTAGTCCGGATCGAAATATGAAAAATAAGAAATGCTGTTCACAGTTGAGTACACAGTTTAAAAGACATGTGGCATTTGGGAAGGCAGATGAGTCACTTGTCTGTTCAGAAAAAACTTGAGACCGTTTCTTCAAACCAGCATCATTATGTTCAAAAACAAGTACAGCTTCTGAGTCTTCTATCCATGATTAAATAAATCGTATTTTTATGGTTTTGAAATAAAGGTTCTACAGTGATATTTTATTATTTATTTTCATCAGTACTGCTTGTATCATTAATTATTACATTTATTTGTGTTCCAAGTTCCTTGTTTCCTTTCATGGCTAACTTTTGCTTCACTAATCCGAATGATTTCCCTCCAATTAATCCGGATTAGCAAGGGTTTACTGTACATCGATGTCTCGATCAGGAATCGAAAGTGCGAACCTAATATTTGAGCAATCGAAGACTTCTGTTGCTTAGCAACCCAGCATCTTCACCAACGTAACAGAAGATGCTGCCACTCATGACCTTAGAAATTTCGCGAATTAGTTCGTCTTCGCGGCTCTGCAAACTTCCCCCTCTTTCATGGTCTGCCCCTAACCTAGCACACCCTTAGCGGTGATCAGCACGCATGACTCATCCGCCTATGTTACGCCCCTCCTTCTAACATTGCGATTCCAGACGCGACCCGAGATGACGCATACCTCAACTTCCACCCACGAGGGAAGGAAGGGGCATTTTGCAATTTCATTATTGTCCTAGCCCTCGCAAGCGTTTAATCATTTATGACTTCCCCGGGCTGTGCCGTAGCTTATACGGTTTCATGTTGGCTTCTCGCCACGGAAACTCAAGCCCAGCCCCTGGTGATTTCATGTGTGATTCGTGATGGACCAAGTAGCCATGCAGCGTGTTTCTCTGATTTTCTTCTGTTAATGATTGTGGTCTAGTGGTCAGAGTTCCTGGCTACAGATCATGAGGTCCCGGGTTCGATTCCCGGCAATACCAGATTTTCTGAGACGCAGTGGGTCTGGAACGGGATCCACTCAGCCTCGCGAGGATAATTGAGGAGCTATTTCAAGGAAATAGCGGCTCCGGTCTAGAAAACCGTGGGGATTCGTTGCACTGACCACGCGACACCCTCTATCAGCTTAAGTTGGCACTAACTTCGCTGACAAGCGGCGGTCGCTCGGTCGGTATAGTTCGCTTGCGGACTCAAGCCACGGGGTTTGTTCGTTAATCACCATTTCATCATTGCTTCATAGTCATCTATCAAAGGCCCCTGAGGCTGGGGCCACACGAGCGCACAAAATGGGTCCGTTGAACGAGCGTACTTTATGACGGACGTTGCTGAGGACACCACACAGATGCAGAATGCGGTGCGTAGTTTTTTGTCTTCAATGGAGCCAGAAGAAAGCGTAGCATTCGCCTCTCTTGTTTATTTCTACAACGGACGTCACGACGTTTGTTACAACGGACGCATTTTGCGCGCTCGTGTGGCCCCAGCCTGAAGTGTATGATGAACCTTACTAGGCATCACATTATCACACATTCGGCCTTCAGCACTGGGGCTTATATATATACAGGTGTTTCATGGCTTTAGGGCATAACTGCAGGAGGTGATTTCCTAGGTCTTTGTGATCAAAAAGTTCATATAAACATGTGTCCGATTTTGGACGGTTACGGAGTTATGACCGTTTCTCCATTCCCGTACACGCCCTCGTGTGAACCGCGTCTATCATCTGACGGGTCGCTATTTTTAGCCGGCTACAGACAGAGCGTTCTCGTTATTTCGACATTTGAGAGCTACCTAAGGCGTGGTGGGTTGGTATGTACCCGCGCGGTTCACAACCGAGCGGCAGCCTGTGTTGCAGGCGGCGGTGGCATTTTCGAAAATCAGCTTTAAGCACCAATCAATTCAAATTAAAGGTAATTTCACGAAGTTAACTTTACAGTCATACTTTAAATGTATCATGTATTATGCTGGTTTATTATTTTGTTCCGTTTATTGTCAGTAATCGTTACCTTCTATTCTGAGTTTAAAACGGTCATAACTCCGTAATCGTCCAAAATCGGACACATGTTTATATGAACTTTTTGATCACAAAGACCTAGGAAATCACCTCCTGCAGTTATGCCCTAAAGTCGTGAAACACCCTGTATATACGAGTACCAGGAATCTTCGTGGGAGTCTAGGACGGAAGGCGCGTAAGGCTGATAACATTACCGCCATCTGTGAGCCGATTAGCCACAAAATGTGAGAGCCTCGACGTCTCACAAACCTATGGGCCTCCATAGTCTTTTACACGGCCAGCTTTACCTTACCTTTTACTACTCAGAAGAATTTCAGGAGACGAAGAACCAAAACTGTGTGTGTGTACGAAATCAACACGTATGATATGTAAGAAACATGTTACAGGAGAATGCCAATTATCCGAATTAATTATCGACAACGGTGGTTCGAATAGCTGGATTAAATTATTGTTCACTATGTAACACTATTATAACGTACTAAATAACTTTCTTAAAACAGGTAAGGTATAAAGGTAAATGTATCCCTGCAACAGGCCGTGAAGGCCCATAGGATTGTGAGACGCCGAGGCTTCCACATTTTCTCTAGACAATCGGCTCACAGATGACGGTGAGGTTGTCAGCCTAACGCGCCGGCCGCCCTTTAACCCCCATGAAGATTCCTGGTACCCATTTCCGTTAGAGGCTAAATCGAACCCAGGGACATAGTGCGGCTGGAAGGATTAGGTCAATCGAAAAAATACAATGACCTCATTGGGAATCGAACCCGCAACCTTCCGGCTTATGCCCTAGTGCCTCAACCAACTACGCTACCGCGTGCCCCCCCTTATTTAAAACAGGTGAAATGTGAATAATTAATAAATGTAATTATAAATTAACATTTTCAAACGCTTTATTTGAAAAGTCCAAAATATGATGTTTGTTTAGCGGACGTGGTCCTTGGTTGTGGTGACTCGGATGAATGGCTTTCTACTGTGTGTGATTGGGCAGTTCATGCAGACAATGGTACTATGGTAACATTATAGCCACAACATGGCCTCACTCTTTCAAAGGCCGGTAAGATTATCAGAGAATGCGATTACGCTGAGATGTATGAACATGGCTGCCAACAGGATAAAACTGCGCAGGCTGGGAAAATGCAAACAAGCCGTCCATGAACGTCTGTCTGTCCGTCTGTTTCCTGAATACATTGCACAAACACTGCATTTATTTTTGTACGAGTTTGAGTCATGGTCTCTGTCTTGTTTCATCTCGAAACGCATGCGCTACACACAGTGCAGAAGGTACCTGCCTGCACCATGACTGCACTGAAATTTCAGCCTCCTAGCCAATGGGTACACAGGGGCCTTTCCCCGCGGGTAAAGTGGCCGGGACGTGAAGCTGACTACTCATCTCCTGCTAGTGTCGAGGTCAAGAATACATGGATGTATACATCCAATCCCCCATACGTCATCATGGCATAGTGCTTAACAATTTTAACTTTTAGCTGTATACTAGGGCTGACAAGACAGAGTGGTTGGTTTTCATATTGTGATACCAGTACTCCAGGGCAGTGGTTCTCAACCTGTTTGTCGCAAACTTATGCCTAGTACCCAGTGAGGTCTTGAAAGAGCAACGATTACGTTTTAGTTGTCTCTTCTCAATTCTATTACGACCCTAGATAGCTCAGTCGGTATAGCGATTAGCTACTGGCTGGACGACGAGGGGCCGGATTTCGAGTCCCGGTGGGGTCAAGAATTTTCACTTCTCCGTGTGGTCCAGACCGGCTCTGGGGTCCACGCAACCTCCTATTCAATTGCTACAGGGGACTCTTTCCCTGGGAGTAAAACGGCCGGGGCGTGAAGCTGACCACTTACCTCCAACTAGTGCCGAGGTCAAGAAAACGTGGGTCTATACAACCACTCCTCAATACGCCTTCATGGCGTAGTGCTTCATTAGTTAAGAGCAGGGACAGCTTTAGCTCTTTTACGTTTTCCACAGCGTCCAGACCGCCTCTGGGGTCCACCCAGCCTCCTATACAATGGGTACACGAGGCTTTTTTGGCGGGGGTAAAGCGGCCGGGGAGTGAAGCTGACTACTCACCTCCATCTAGTGTCCCATATGTCTTCAAGGCGTAGTGCTTACATAAGCACAATGATAACTTTACCCTTTTCCCTTCTAATTATTCGTAATACTGTGACGAAAAATTATTTGGATATTTCATGTGTGTCACGAGCAACAAGGGAGTGCTTGATACAACCCCACCCCTTTCATCCCCATCACTTCACGTCTAAAGCAATGTTGAGGTTACGTCACAAACATATAGTGACATATGTCAGTCAGTACACTATCATCAGAAAGTTACTAGACTATATTTACGTTGATAATCAAAAAATCGCCATATCACAGGATTTCTCTGTAAGGTTGCTTACTAAAGGTATGACGTGGGACGTTGTAGACACACAATAAGCTGTATTTGTTCTCTTTCTTAGCAGTGCTTGGATCTATCGTGCTTACACTTCTCCGCGTTTACCGAGAGAACATGTGAGGACTACAGACATCCGGTATCTGTGCCCACTCAAACGAAAAAGACGAAATAAATCCTTGTTGGAACAGCGAAAAGTTAGTGAACGCAAGTCTGGCAATCCATCACACGCTGCCAATTCTGTCCGCCATTGCCCCGGATGTGGAGTTCCTTACTGCGATAAGACTCGAGGGAGACAAATGTGTTTTTTTTTCTACCGGTAAGTTAAAGCACTATCGGTAATAACACTGACCAAGGTGGCCGCGTGGTCTAAGGCATGAACTGTCTTCGCTCGCTCGTACGCTGGGATCGTAGGTTCAAATTCCACTCAAGTCATGGATGTCTGTGTGTGCGTTTGTTCTGTGTTGTGCTGTGTGTAGGTAGCGGCCTTAAGACGGGCTGATCCCCCGTCCAAGGAGTCCTACCGTCTGTGTAAAATAGATTACGAAACTGAAGTAGAGGTCAGGGCCAAACAAAGGGCTGTAGAGCTGTTGACGAATGAATAAATGAATCAGTAACTATACCATACAGCGTCGAATGGCAGGGTCACTGAAGAGGTGGAAGGCATCTGGAAGGAACCGGTCAGGCCTATTTATGGTATTATTCCGTGTATGAGTGATTATAGAGGGAGTTTGGATTGGTAATTTGAGTTACTGAACACTTAACGGCTTAACTACAGCGCTATCGTTAATTCATACACACTGCAGTTCACTACAGCATGTACTAAGTCTTCTCAGTTATCGCCTGATTACGGATCCCAACAATGTCCTGTGCTTCTGTGCTTATGTTCTTACCGGCTGGCGACTGTCTGACAACTAGCTCATTGCTCCTACTGTCCTCCTTATAATATCTCGGTACGGACCCGTATAAAACACCGTTCTTCTGTTGCATTCGCGTCTGTTTGGATGCCCACTTGATCGATACTCAGCCACTGCCTAGCAACGGCTGTTTTTTTACAAAGCCACTACTTAGCAACGGCTATTGTATATCTCCTTATTTCGCGGTCGTTGCCTAGCAAAGGGTCTACATGACACAGTATTATCTCAGAATTTGCCTGCGAGGACTGAGGAAAACTACGGAAGACCTCAGTCAGGATAGCCGGTACCCTGGCTGAGATTCGAACCAAGCCTCTCTCGAATACGGGATTAGACCGTTACCGCCATGAAAACCTGCCCAGTCGCCCTACCCTTCCACTATATCTAGTCTAGCTACTGACCCACAAAAGATGACATCGTATAGTCTGGTGGATGGTTTCAGAGGAACCTGCTTGGTAATAACCTTCCAGACTTCATGGTATCATATACTAGAAGACCGTAATCTTAATACAAGTAACAGCGTGAAGTCACTGCAGTTGAAAAGTGAAAGTTATCGTTTTTACCACAAACCCGAATTACACCGAGGTTCGAAGGAATTCCGTACCAAAACCACACACAATACAGAACACACGCTGATTTAGGATGTCAGAGCCTCGCTACATAAACCTGTTTTCTTGCAACTGTGGCATTTCTAAACATGTAACTTCTCTGGAGGGCGGGGGAGAAAAGAGAATGAAAGTGGGGAGGTAGTGAGAGACACTACATATGGGAGGGGGGCAAAAAAACTATATCTCCGGTTTTGAAGGTTCCCAGGCAGTGTCCGTTCGCCCTTCTGGTAGACCTGATGCATATGAACGAAATTACCGTTACGCATGTATAGGCCGCACATTTTTTGCCAAAAATTCAAGAGGAAAACTGGGGTGCGGCTTATATTCGAAATATTCGAAATCACACTTCATTTAAAAAAATTATATTCATAATTAGTAATACAGGGTGTAATACTCCTGAAATAATATTCCAAGAAAATTATTTTTTCTATAATTTCTGTCTGAAAATTGTGCTGCGGCCTATACACGCACGCGGCCTATACATGCGTAAATACGGTAATTTTTATATAACGCTGGAAGGGCTGCATTATAGTGAAATTTGATCTAAAATTGGAAGGGCTGAATTAGAGCGAAATCTTTAATTTAGCATCGGGAAAGCTGCATGTGACGTAAGCAGCGCAAAGTGCAATTTTGGTACACAACTCAGCATTTTAGGACCGAAGAAACCCACGGAAAACCTTGATCGAGTTGACCGATTGCAGGACCTTCCGGATGCAAACTGACTTCTAACCAGTAGTCCAGTACAAATATTATGTTTCTGGACATTATCCGTTGTCCTGTTTTTATCTAAAACACCGCCCTGTTTATATTTCAAAACACAACTTTTCGGAGACTGGCTTCTGTCTCCGTCTTCAGATAAAACCTACTCAATTGGACCCAGTCGAAAGAGTTAATCCCTATCTCCGGACACCTGCACCAGCACCAAGATGCGGTATAAAAGCCAAGCACAGCACAAACCATCAGCGAGAGCTAAAACAAAACACTGAGACATTAAAAGAACTCTACACGTGTGAGGCTTTGCAGCAGAGAACTCTCAAGATATAAATCATCGCTGGAGAGCCGAACTTCTCCGTATGATACCAACATTAGAAAAACAAATTTTCCAATTCAGTCTACACTGGAAGGAGTGCTTCTGCTGCAATAATGGGAGTCCAGATAGGAGAGATGTCCGAGCTGGGTTGACATGTGGACGGATTCCTTGTATTTCCTGTAGGCGGTGGTAGGTTCAGTACGCAAGACCTTCGCTTTAGTCCCCATCTGTCTGTTGCCTTATTAGAAAAAAGAAACGTTTTGTTGGATTCTATATGTCTGCTATTTCCTAACGCTGACCTAACGCAGAACACTCAAACGTATTAAGAAATTTACTCCGTATCCTTGCTGTTGTGTGCCTTGGCTATTAAAACATTATGGAACTACTGCAGTAGGTTCGGATAGGAGTTGTTTCTTCATTTCCAGTCATTTTAAGCGCATTTTAACCCTCTGGAGCACCTCCGTCAGTCCGCCTGTCCATACTCATGGAACAAGTTGATAGATAGATAGATAGATAAGTATATAAGTAGATAGCTAGATAATCATGAAATTTGATATTGGAGAATTTTTACAAGAAAAATTGTTTAACTTTTCGAATTTTCATTTACATCAGGCATGTTTAACGACGGTTAGAGCTGTCTCTGTGTTTAAAACAATTAAGCATTATGCCATAAAGATGTATGTGGGAGTGGAAGAATAGCTCCACCATGACCTCGGCACTAGATGGAGGTGAGTGATCAGCTTCACGCCCCGGTCGCTTTACCTCCGGAGAAAGAGTCCGCGGTACCCATTGGATAGGAGGCTGGGTGGGTCCCAGACCCGGTATGGATATGGAAAAGAGTAAAATTTCTTGTCGCTGCCGGGAACCGAACCCCGGCTGTTGAGCCCGTCGCTATATCTACTGAGCTATCCCGGCTCTCCTGCACTTTTGAGCATACCTACATACACGTAGTTATCTGTCCGAAAGAAAATTTTTTAAAATAAACGTTGTAAAGAGAACCTAGGCATTACGCTTTTTCCTAAGTCTTAGAGTTTTCCAGATAATTGAAGAATAGTACTTTATTGCTGAAGTTTCGCATTCAGAAATCAAGCAAGGCCACCAGAAGTTAAGAAGAATAAGATAAAAGTGAAGGTCTTTAATGAGTTCAAGGTCATTTAAAATCAGACAGGTTCCAATATTTCAATGCAATGGTTTATTAGTGCAATATGATTTTGAAAATTAATAAACAATTTATATATATTTAATTTTCATTTAGTGCGAGCAATATTAGCAAACATTGTAGACTTAACACTGTCTATTCATTCATAAGGCTTGTAGTTCTGACTACTCGCTAGTTCGAGTATCATCTAATAACGGTGCATTTAATGTTTGTTTATTACAACGGAAGGAGTTGTCGCAGGCTTCCTCATGCTATTTAGAACTCCACCTGTCGAACAAACCTGACAGAGAACACTTTTACATCCTTGCTTTAAGTACATAAGTAAATTTTGCATTTGTTAATGCGTTATCCCTTTATGCGCTCTATACAGTACAGCAACATATGAAACGACAATATCCTTGTCGCATTTGACTGGGTGACTGTTAAATTGCTGCTGGTCCTCGCCAGGACAATGATTCTTGGTTCCGAGACCCAAGGGACTCACGACCATACTTTACTGTCTCGCGGCTCTAGGAGCCTTCTGACTCCTCCTGATTCTCAGTGCAATCCGTCGAACATTACACAATGACGACAAATTTTTGTGTAACTTTTCAAAAGTTACGTCATTCTTGCGTGAAAAAAGATATTAGGAATTGCTCGGCCGTGATAAATATAATGTGAGTTGCGAGGAAACCATGCATGACCCCCTACCATATTCAGAAGTTGTCTTACACAAGTCCATTTTCATATTTCACCACTGAAATAGTGATCTCGCGGTGGGAGCGTGTTTTTATGATGACAGTGACGTAGGTTACAAGAACAACAATGCTTCCTCATTTGCAGAGATTTCGTGAGGTCCAAAGCTACGACAGAGATGACAACTGTAAAGAAAGCAGTCTTTTGGGATTTGGCACCGTGTATATGCGGTGTTAACCGACGTTTCGGAGGAACGTATCGCCTCCATCTTCAGGGTAGAAGAAAAAATATAAGAAATCTGCAAGCGAAGAGACGGTGAGAACCGGTAAAAAAGACTGCTTTCTCCATAGTCACCGCCGTGAAAGCTTCAAATCTTACATGACAACTGTAATTTAAAGAATTCGGTGCAAAGACATTTCACATAAAAAAAAGCTATTCCTGTAAGAGGCCGTGGAGGCCCATTGGGTTGTGAGACGTCGAGGCTGCCACATTTTCTGGGCAATTAGCTCATATGTGGCGGTGATTTTGCCAGCCTTACGCACCGGCCGCGCTTTACACCCCAGGAAGAGATTCCTGGTACTCATTTCTGTTAGAGGCTGAGTCGACCCCAGGGTCATAGTGAGACTGGAAGGATTAGGTCAATTGAATAATGCAATGACGTTATCGGGTGATCTTCCGGCTTGTAGCGTAGTGCCTCAACCAATTACGCTACCGCGCGCCTAAAGACACTTCACATACTTTCCCATATACGATTGAACTTGGCTATGTGTCCATGGAAACGAAACTGATTGTTGCTGTGTACAGTACTGTTGCTTAGTCAGTACCGAACAAGGACGAAATCCGTCCGACGGGAAAGGCCGATTTCGACACAACATTTCACGTTTTGGCTCCTAATGCACGTGTTGTTATTTTCCTGAAGATATCGCCTATGAAACTTTATTTAGGGAGATGGACTCCATGTATTACTGAAATTCAATCAAAATCTTTGAAGCATATTTTCGATATGATTGCAAATTTGCGTTTTCCGGTCTAGTTGAAGGACTTCCACTTTTGGCGTCGGAATGTTTGTATTCACCGGGCAGTGGCCTATGGTCGAATAATTCTTAAATGCCGAATATGAAAAAATCAATCAAACCGTTCAGGCGCTATTGAGGGGCACATCTACCCTTTTTCGTATTCAGGAGGGGGCTGGAAAAATGTAAACTCGTCAAAATCTGGAGATATATTTTACACTATCAGAGTACTTCCTTACATATACAGCGCATGTCAGAAATATAAACCCAGAAACGTGGAAAGATAAGGATCTTCTGGTATCTAACGCCTTGTAATCTTGTAGAAAGATACCACTATTTTGGAAGAAACTGAAGATGGAGGGAAGATGTTCCTCCGAAACTTGGATCGCATCTACAAGACTACATGACGTCACAGCCCAGAATACTATGAAGATGAGCGGTTTTTCTACCCTGAACATGGCGGTAGTAGGTTCCTCCAAAAATGTTATCTGTCTACCAGACTAAACGGCGTCATATCTCAGAAGAATGTGAACTTAATATTCTCATCCGTGATAGCCTCGAATGTCGTAGAGGGGTCAGGGTGTTCAAGCAACCCTTCGACTATGTATCACGCCCTCAGAATACAGACACACAGCCACAGAGTGCTCACACAAGTGACTGAACGACTACTGGTTTATCTTGAAGAATTCTGTCCCGCGAAATTGTGGCGGTTAATTCCCTTTTTTTCTCCCAGCTCGCGTACAGATATTGGATTTCGCTTACAAACTATAGTTCGTCTATTTAGACGTGGCCTCTCTCATCAGGATGCGCAGTGGATAAGGTCGAGTACTGTAGCTCACATCAGGTCTGTTGGATGTGCGTCTGTTATAACATGAGCTTAGTTACAATACGTCACCATCCTGCTTACAATACAGCTGCAACCACCACCCCGCTGTACTTGCTATACTCTTCACGCGCATCATAGAGGCCAGGTACAGTTAGATTGACTGTAGCTACAAGGCTGGAAACAACGCATTTTATACCAGGAAGCAAATGGAGCGAAACGAACTTCTCTTCCAATGAAACACACTTCCTCCTGTTGATTCACTTAATATGTTTCTTTTGGAGAGGAAAGGGTAATTTCATTTCGACTTGGCAGGCCGTAGCTGGAACGAAGCCCGTGATGATAAAGTGACACCTCAGTTCCTGACGGTCGTTGCTCTATTGTGAACACGTCACACAACGAGGGAAGGGGTTATGTAACGTAATTCCCGTTCAACTCCGTTTTACTTAGCAGCACAGAAAACCACGAGATAATCGAGTTAAACCTATACCTTAAATCAGAATGTATGGAAATTATCCGTTTCAAGAACAAAGGTAACTACAGGATGAGTCATTCGCAGGAGGCCATAAATTAGTAATGTCACGTGTATGCGTGTGACTGCTGACGGGGTTTGGATTAGTGAAGGGCTTTATTGATCACTTATACACACGACTCGTAGGTACACGTAATGACAGCGCCATGGCTAATCTCTACAATTCACAAATCACCACAGCACCCGCTAAGCCTTTTTCCAGCCTGCCGTGTAACCACCAGCCGTTCCCTAGCAGCGGCTTCTAACACTGAGGATTCTTCAGCTTCACGCGCTCAGGTCCTCTCTTCACAGCCTCTCGTGCAGAGTTGGCTATCCTCCTACAACTGAACTCTCAGACTGGCGGCCATCTCGCACCAACTTCCTAGTCTCTTTTTGAGCCCTCCTGTAACTGACTCACAACCCCTTCGCACGGACCGCGTAGAAAACACCGTTTCCAACAGTTCCTCTATTGTTGAATGTTGATTCATTGTCGCAGAGACGTGTTCATCGCGCCGATACGCAGCAACGGCCGCTTCTAACAGTTCTTCTGTTTTTATGTGTTGATTCGTTGCCGTGGAAACCTGTTTGTTTGCGATCGTTACCTAGCGACAGGTCTACATGCTACAACTATTATAAATCACGCTATAATTTAGCAGTGAAAACGAAACTTGGTGGACACATTACTGGCAGACGTGGACAAAATCTTATTACAGAAGATCCTGAAATTGGTTTCGCTTCGCCTGGAGACATAGACCGACATGCATAGCAGGAGGGACTGCGGCAATTTCGTTGATAATGGAAACGGCGCGAACCAGGCAGGCAAGCACCCGTCAGTGTTACAAAGTATACAGTATTGCCAAATTTCGTTTCCATCAGTAGATTATTATGCGATCTGTAATCATTAATTTCGTAATTGCTCCCACTGAATGATCCTGTACATACATTGCATGTTACAAGCTTGGCAATTGGCCCACAGAATGGGGGGATACAGCAATGAGCTGTAGATGAATTTGAATATGACGATTTGAATGAAATTACACAAGTTCCCCTTCCCCCTGTACCCGTTTTCATTATGAGGGGGGGCGATGTTAGTTATTCTGACATTTCACAGGTGTCTCCATATTTTTCTTACAAAATCAGCTGTGAAGTATTTCTCTAATTAATGAGAAAAATATTTCAGTACATAAGAAATACAGTTCTGCTCATTGTTTCAGGTTCCTATCAGAGTGTACGGTGACAGCAGGAACCTAAATATCTTTACAGCCTCCCTACACCTACAATAAGTTACAAAATGTTCGGTACAGTCACGAAAAGTGCAGTTCTGCACACTGTTGCAGGTCCCTATCAGGCTGTACGGTGACAGCAGGAACCTAAATAGCTTAACAGCCTCCCTACACCAACAATAAGTTACAAAATGTTCGGTACAGCCACGAAAAGTGCAGTTCTGCACATTGTTGCAGGTCCCTATCAGGCTGTACGGTAATAGAAGTCTACAGACTCTCTACACCTACAGTTAGCTGTAAAATGTTCCTGTACAGTCACGAAAAGTGCAGTTCTGCACATTGTTGCAGGTCCCTACCAGGCTGTACGGTGAAGGAAGTCTACAGACTCTCTACACCTACAGTTAGCTGTAAAATGTTCCTGTACAGTCACACGAAATTCGCGAAATATTTCGTCGGTTGCAGCTACAGTTACTGAAAGCAATTATAACAAATGCTGATGACTTACTGACTTTTCAAAACACTACGTTGATACATTATTTTAAATAATTCTCGAAAGCCCTTTAGAACATGTCACTACTGCCCACAATTCCAGAAACCATGCCTTAACCTTTAACTGTGTGCGAATAAAAACACCCACTTTCTTCTGTGTTTGTCTGAAATTATGTACGACGATAATACAGCGTCCTGTGCTCCCACGCTTTCCGCAAGTGGAAATGAGACAGGATGTTGGTTCACACATAGCTTTTCATTTGTCAGTAGACGGGATTCAATTGATTTGTACCCCACGCAGATAGTTACATGAGATACAGCCGTGATCAGGACTCTAGACACTAACTTCTTATCGTGAAGACCTGGGTTCAATACCTTGTGAATTTACGTGAGAGTCGTTCTAGAAGTGGCACTGAAGCATGTTTTCCTCCAAGGTTTTTCTGTTTCCCGGCCTAATCACCATTCCACCATTGGTCCATGCTCAACTATCACCGCCCCCCGAGGTGACAGTCCTGATCAGGCAGCACATTATCACATCCTCCGTCTCTTATGTTTGGAGCTGCTTCTGTGGCTCAGAATTTGGCTCGTTACAGGTTAAGGAAGCCTTTTTTCTTTAGATATATTTTTCTGAGGAAAATTATGAGTGATGAGTAAATTTATACTGTAGCATCAGAACTGATAAACAGACGTTTATCCTCACCTTCCATTTTATTATGTGGTTGAAAGTATACTAATTTCATTTTCGAAGTTAGGTGGGCTTATGAGGATATGAAAACCTCACAAAATGGTAAAGGTAAAAAGGCAATGTTATTTCTGCAACAGGGCATGAAGGCCCATAGGTTTATGAGACGTCGAGGCTCCCACATTTTCTCTAGACAGTCGGACCACAGATGACGGTAAGGTTGTCAGCCTTAGGCGCCAGCCCCTCTTTACCCCTGAGGAAGATTTTTAGTATTCATTTCTGTTAGAGGCTGAGTCGACCCCAGAATTAGGTCAATTGAAAAAATCCACCTCATCGGGCATCGAACCAGCAACCTTCCGGCTTGCAGCATAGTGCCTCAACCAACTACGCTACCGCGTGACCCTCACAAAACGGTTCTAGGTAAAAACAAGGGCAAAGTTTCCCCTCTACTTAATTAATTATGCCCTGCGACACGAAGACGTGTCGACGAATGGAGGTATAGCTCCATCATTCTTGACCTAGGCAATAGATGGAAGTAAGTGGTCAGCTTCAAGCCCTTACCGCTTTACCCCCGGGGAAAATGCCCCCGGTACTCGCTGGGTAGGAGGTCAATCTGGATGCTATGGAGGAGAGAAAAATCTTTCTCTTGTCGGAATTCGAATCCTGGCAGTCCAGCCCGTAGCCCGTAGCTATACCGACTGAGCTACAAAAATATTTTATTATAATTCTCAAGAAAACGATAAAAGAAAGAGCGTTTCAAGCACCAGGACACTGAACTAACGAATTTCTACAAAAGAGTTGTCTCCTCTGCTTTCAGCCTAATAATGAGATGGGTGCATATGTAACCACGTGACTGATCATGTGACGCCGGTCGCTGCGATTATCTGCGGGTTAATTGAACGAGAGCAGGTAGAACTGGCAACCTGGACGCAAATACAGCTCAGATAAACACTAAGCATTGTAAACTATACACAGCGGCTCTGTGAATCATGCCTCACAAAACTTACTCGCCACGCTCCGTGGCACAGTAACGCCACTCTGCATGAATGTCCTTGTTGAACTGAAGCAGGCGTATTCAATGTCGGTAGAAAGGGAACACTAAATACGTACCGCTTCACATACGGGCTTATACTGTGGTGGTCTAGTGGCAACGCTGTACTTGGTTCGAATCTGGGCCGCGACATCAAATTAGGCGACGACCACTTCCTTCCAAATTGGGGGGAGGGGACACAGCAAAGTGATCGCATAATCTTCCCTACAAAAATTAGGGGGGATACACAGACACTTAACGGATACAGAGATGAACACTAACGGATATACGCAGACAGATGAACAGACACTAACGGGTACACAGACACATGGACAGACGCGAACGGATACAGAGACAGACGGATAAACAGATAGGTGGGCAGACATGAATGGGTACACAGACACACAGGCAGCATGGTGATAAGTTTTCTTTCGTTTTTTCTTTTCCAAAATAAGTGAAGTAAGCTAGTAAAACGCAACCCGTGCCACACGAATATGGTGGTCAATTAGAGAGTACGTGTATTGCATCAGATCAGGCCTCTGACACTCACGGAGCTGCCGTGTGGGCCGATAACACTGTGACTCACATCGCTTTGTTCCTGCAGTGACACAAAACGTGGTTTTCATTTGTTTGCAGCTGCTACCTTTATCACCATGGTCCGACGACCCCGGCCAGGCTGGCACTTGTTTCCACATTCGCTTCAATTCTGTCGCCACACTTAGACGCCGTGAAGATCGGCTTGGGGTGTCAGAATGGTTAGAAATAGTGGCTCGAGTCAAAGGTGTCATAATTTGGTTTTTCTGAATTAATGTACAATTGTACAGTTTGGAAAAATAGACTGAAGGGAGAAAGTTGGGGGTAAGTAGTGAAAAAGGAACCATATTCGGGGGGCAGAAACATTTCTTTCCTTCCGGCTTTGAAAGACCCCAGGCACTGCCCGCTTCTCCTTTTGCTACATATAAGTTTGAGAAAAGGTAAAGCGTTGGGAAGAGAAGAAGGTAAAGAGTTATGAAGTGGACTCTCTATGAGAAGAGGAGAGAAGTTGAGCCGGGGCTTTGCTTCATATGATAGGGATTAATTTTGATAGGAACTTTGGAAGGGCTGCATATTCATCTAAATCATTTACAGATTCAGTTCCTACCTCACAGGAAACATACTACGCCTCCGATACAAAAACAAACCGATTAACGCTGTGTAAGGAAATTGCACCGCTATCTACCAGTCTTAAAATTCTTCAGTGGCCGCCAATTGTGTAGCTACTCAAGAATTTCCCAGCATTTAATGGAACCCGAAGGTTCATTACCGTGTTCACAAGAGCCCTCCACTTGTCCCTATCCTGAGCCAGATCAATCAAATCCATCCCATTCCATCCTATCTCTCTAAGATCCATTTTAATATTGTCCACCCACCTACGCCTTGGTCTTCTCAGTGGTCTCTTTCCTTCTGGCTTTCCCACCAATATTCCATATGTATTCCTCTTCTCCCCCGTTCGTGCTACATGCCCTGTCCACCTCATCCTCCTTGACTTGATCATTCTAATTGTACTTGAAGCTTGTACTTGAATTGTAATTGAAGCTCCCGATTTAAACTTGCCCATAGGTTTTCGAAAATTTACAAAACTGCCTACAATATACCGGCTCTTGGCTCAGGACTTCCACGCCCTACCTTCGTTAAAGGCCGACTTGATCCCATACATTTTGAACAAATTGAATATTGACTTTAGGGCTCTCAAATCAACTCACTCACACCTTTCGACTACTGACCAGGAATACAGCGGCACCCTCATATGGACTGACAGCCACGAGATTAACTGATTTGTACTTGCTCAAATAAACAGTTCCATACTTACACCGTGGGAGCCGGGATAGCTCAGTCAGCATAGCGAAGGACTACGGGCTGGACTGCCAGGGTTCCATTCTCGACAGAGGCAAGATGTTTTTTCTCTACTCCACAGTGTCTAGACCGAGCTCTGGGCCCCACGCAGCCTCCTATCCAATGGATACCATGACCTCTTTCCCTGGGATAAAGCGGCCGAGACGTGAAGCTGACCACTCACCACTATCTAGTGTGGAGGTCAAGAATAATGGAACTACATCTACACTCTCCCATATGTCTTAATGGTGTGGGGTTTAACTAATTAAGCACAGGAACAACTTTTTTTTCCTTGGCACTACAGCCTCAGTGGGCCTAGGCCTACCTCCCTGAACTTCTCCGTTCACTTCGGTTTTTCTAGATCTTACACATTCGGTAGGACTCCTTGGGCCGGTGATCAGCTCGTCGCAAGGCCTCTACCTGTACACAAACACAGAAAACGCATACACATAAACTAAACATCCATGCCCTGAGTGGGATTCGAACCCACAATCCCGGTTTCCAAGCGAGCGAAGACAGTACATGCCCAGGAACAACTTCACCTTGCCTTTAAGCCTGAAGTAATGCCAGATCAGAATCAGCTATTCTGTTTAAAATCAAGACGAGTTAAGTTACTATATCTTCCTAAATGCATGTCGACACACCTTGAGCAATAATCATACAATTCGTAATCACACTCGAATGCATGAGGAACGGAGCAGTATCGATAAGGAACGCCCCTAAAGTACGAATAAACTAGGTACATTGGGAATACCAAAATGCAGCTTTTTTTTTCACAAACACGCCGCTATTTTTAGCCTACTTTCCTCATTTCGGAAAAGAATAAAAAGAGACTTATGAGGTGGCATTGCTGTTTGTCCCCCCCCTTAACGTTGCTAGGCAACGGTTTGGTAATCACATTCCCGAATACTTATACACAAGCGACAATAGAAAACTGTTGGAAGCGGTGTTTTCTTTGCTGTCCGTGTTGTATCCAATATTCAATATGTAGTGATTAGTTTTTCTCATTATTTATTTTAATTGTTTTTAAATTAGTAAGGCATTACTAGCCCAGAGTATATAGAATGTAGATTCAATGCCGTGAAGTGCAACGGTATCATCTGCCTTAACGCTATGATAAGCTGCATTTCGCTCACACAGTGCAGTTACGTGCTTCGCATTATGCTATCACTAAACATGCATTATTTCACTAACACCATAACTTATCAAGTTTCCTTTATAAAGATAATAGCTCAAGCGGTTAGTCGCTGGCTTCCCATTTCGGCGGCCAGAGTTCAAGCCCGTGTCTGGTCAAGTGGGATTTGTTGTGGACAAAGTGGCATTGGGGCGGGTTTTCTCCGAGTACTTCGGCTTTCCTTGCCAATCTTCATTCCACCAATTTCCCCATCATCATAATCACCCGGGGCAGGAACAATAGGCCAATCAGTAGCCGACGTGCCGAGTGGACCCAGCTGGACTCCACCCCCACTATGGGAATTAAAAAAAGAGGTAATGGAAATTATTTTCTGTGAAAACTGAATTTTTAAATATAATTTAGACGAATTTCAGGCTTCAAAATGTTTAATGCTACTGGGACTCTTTTCCCCCCTTTATATATAATTATAAAATATATTTCTACCTCATTTTTGGTTATTCCTTTTTTATTGGCGTGATTATTACAATTATACTTACTGCAGTTGGAACATAAATTAAAACTTTTACACGAATATGGAGCCATAACTACCCTAGTGAGCAACCTGCTTGATTTCCGCCCTACGCAATTCACATCAGCTCCTCACAGGCCCTCTGACGTCAGACAGAGCAGTCAACAATACTTGGTTACGCTTTCATGGATAACTACATTCATAATTATACGCTCTGGCTGTTCTCTGCTACATGCAATGGCATAGGCCGGTATTTCAATGGAAAACCCGTGACGTCAAAGTGGCTAATGAAGATATTTTATTTATTGATTTATTGCTTTATTACCAGTTTAGTTGGTTGCAGTTGTAACGATCTTGATTTGTGTTATGAAGGGACTGCGTTCGAATCTCTGCCAGGACACCAATTATTCTTACTGAGGTTCTTCGTGGTTTTCATTGGTCTCCCGAAGTATGTGATATTAGTTCAATTATGCAACGACCCCTTCCAAATTCTTTCCAATTCATTATCGACCATCATTCCAAAATTCGATGGAATGTAGCCTGGGATACAGTCAGCTGCTTTACCACCAGGGAAAGAGTCCCCGGTACCCATTGGATAGGAGGCTGGGTGGACCCCAGGGTCAGTCTGGACACTGTGGAGTAGAGAAAAACCTGAAGAATGCCGTCTTCTGGGATGTGGCGCCGTGTAGATATTTGTTAACCGACGTTTCGGAGGAACGTATCGCTTCCATCTTCAGATGCCTTTTCACGCTGGTTCATCGCTTGTGGATTTCTTATACCCTGAAGATGGAGGCGATACGTTCCCAGAAGACGGCATTAACCGCTGTGTAAACCTCAAATCTTACAGAGAAAAATCTCTTGCCCCTGACGGGACTCGAACTACGGCTGTGCAGCCCGTAGCCCGTCGCTATACCGACCGAGCTATCCCAGTTTCCAGCAATGATAAATGAAAGATCTAATGAAAAGGATGTGAAAGGAAGTGGTCGTGGCCTCTTCGAGGTACTATCCTTGGATTTGCCTGGAGTGATTCAAGAAAGCCACGTTAGGATTGCCAATGTCTCTGAGTGAGATTCGAACCAATTACCTCAGGAATTTCGGTCTAGAGAGTTACCAAAACCTTCGGTTGGATGGTGAAGAAATTTATTGATAATTTATAATATATCACAAATTATTATTATTATTATTATTATTATTATTATTATTATTATTATTATTATTATTATTATAGAGCAGATCCCTCGTCTTTTTATCCTCCACATTTCTCTCAAAGAAATGAGCTGTGAGCAGGAGAGATGGGCGCGTAGGAGGAGCCTATCTCGTTAACCAGCCGCCTAGCAACGCGGTGCTCGAGATGAATCGCATAAACCCAGCAATATCTCTGCGTCAGACACGAACTGTACCAACAGGGGACAACCAAGGCTGGCGACTGAGGCGTGCATGTACTGTGGTTTAGAATGAAGTGAAGGAGAGAAAAGGAAGCAAGGAAAGAGAGCATACAGTGATGCCAAATTAAACATTTCGGAGAGTTGATATTTTCGGTGAATTCAGATGGTTCTATTAAATATATTTGCATATAAAAATTAACTATGACTTGCCTAAGCACACACTCATGAATATTATATATTAATTCCTGAGCCTGTTCTCTTTTTTTTTTTGCCAGAGAACAAGGTCACAACAGTGTACAGGGGCCAGGCGTTAACTTGCAATAACGCAAGTTCGATTGTTGATGCTTAAATCACGCGGCTTAAGGAGCGTCCACATTACTCGTGCTCGTCGGGAGACTCGTCTGGCTTTTACTTGTGCTCGTAAATCTTCGTCCACACTACTTCAGTTGCTCGCCAGGCTTCGGCGCGTGAGGATCCGTATAGTATTTACTCGTAGTGTGTATAGGCTGCAGTCGTATTTTAATTTATTGGATATAGTTTTTAAATTAAAAATTTTAAATTTGCTTGTCTCGTGACTTGTCATATCGTCCACATTACTGGCGAGCATAGCGAGTCACTCGAGCACGAGCACGAGTAATGTGGACGCGCCTTTATGAACAGACTGAACTCCTGCTTGTTAGCAGACCTACTCTGCTATCCCTGCTTAACAGGCCGTGGAGGTCCACAGGCTTGTGAGACATCGAGGCTCCCACATTTTCTAGAAAATAGGCTCACAGATGGCGGTGAGATTGTCAGCCTTGTAGGCCGGCCGTCCTTTACCACCCAGGAAGATTCCTGGTACTCATTTCTGTTAGATTCTGAGTCGACCCCAGGGCCATAGTGCGGCTGGAAGGATTAGGTCAATAGAAAAATCCAATTATCTCATCGAGAATCGAATCCGCGACCTTTCTTACTTTGCGTTGGTAACTTGCAAAATTTCAAAACTTTATTCAGCCGTCAATTCTAGTACGAAACTCTATGCCCATCTATTGTTTATTGCTCTATTTGACGACACTATTTCAAATGCCTAAGTCAGGGATAGCGACCGCCTCTGTGGTCTAGTGGTTTAGTGGTCAGAGTTCCTGGCTATAGATCCCGAGGTCCTGGTTCGATTCCCGGCGCTACCAGGTTTTCTGAGAAGTAGTGAGTCTGGAACGGGGTCCACTCAGCCTCGTGAGGATAATTGAGGAGCTACTCGATGGAAAAGTGGTAGCTCCGGTCTAGAAATCCGAGATTAATGGCCGTGGGGATTCGTTGCGTCAACCACGCGACACCCTCTATCTGCTAAAGTTGTCCGTATAGTTCACTTGCGGACTACAACCACGGAGTTTTTTTTGTTATGCCAGGGATAGCGAATCTTGTTAGGGCCGCATGCTGAGACTTAGAATGACATGTCTGTGTAGTGAATCGTGGATTTGAATAGAACTGTTTCCATGCAGCTACAAGACTTGGGCGCGCCATGAGAACTGGTCGACCACATACGCTCATGGTAAATTAACCTTGAACAGAAGTCTCATTTAGATATATATAAACCCGTATGATCACGCCATTGGACAGCCTTTACCTATACGATAACATGTTAGATAAGACACAATCAGTAAATACTGCACAGCAAAACGGACTGGAGTGGGCGCCAATGAAACGCATCGTTGTCTGCAAAACTACAAGATACCTGTTCGATTTTACATACTGAATGCTAAGTCAATAAGAGAGAGATCTCTTTTAAAGCCAAGTGGTTCCTATATTTACCACTTCTACATTTCTCCCACGGAATGTATTTGTGAATTTTTGGATCTTAGCAATAAACAGTCATTGTTCTCCTAAAAACCATTATGTGATTGGGCTTTTTAGCGGAGACGTAATGTGTTTCATGTGAGGTACGAGCATAATGACTTACTACTGCAGACAATGACTCTACAAAAGACAGACCTGTCCTCTCGTCAGAGAGGGCGCCCCACAATAACGAGACCTAAACTGTCAAACAGTAATAAATATCTGGTCATGAGTCCCAGATTGGGCTCGACACCAAGATTGACTGACTCACTGACTTTAACTTTGACCAGGAGGACGTCTCTCACATGCTCACAATAAAATGTCACATCCTAAAACTTTACCTTTTCACTTCCTAGAGCTTTACACTTTCTCTACAACAATGACGAGAGGGCACTGCCTGGGAACATTCAAACCAGAAAAAAGAAATTCTTGCCCCCTTTAACTATAGTTTATCTCCATATTCTGACCCATCCTCTCTCTCTCTCTTTCAGATGTAAGAACAGACACTGCTTGGGGAGCTTCATAACCGGAGAAAAGTAGTGTTTCTTGCCCCCTCCCCCCATGTAGTGTATCTCGCTACCCCCACACTCACTTTCTCTTCTCGTCAGTCTTTTAAAGTTTTAAACATACATAATGGATATCTCGTTGAACACAGGGGACCTATTCCGTGAGGCTGCCTACTCGAGCTATGACGTACACACATAAATGTTTTAGCAAAGTATAAAAGATAAAGCTATCCCTGTAACAGGACGCCGAGGCCCACAGTGTTGAGAGATGTCGATGCTCCCACGTTTTCTAGACAAAGATGCTTTACACGAAGTAATGAAACTGATATGTCAGCCTCCTTCCTGCGCGTGTGATATCGGAAATAACTCTTTACCTTCACCTTCCTCCGACAGTGAAATTCATATCAAGAGTGTTAAATTCATGGACAAATATAATCTTCAGCCGTTCTTATGCGCATCTCCAATTTCGATTAGGTAGCGTCTGTGACAAGAACACGTGGAGTTTCTTATGTAGTCCACGTGGGGGCTAGGTTGTCGAGCGCTGAGATGGGAGATGGTCACAGAACGACTCCTGGATGTGACGCCTATAGTCAGTTTCGGAGGAACATAATTCCTTCATCTTTGGGGTCAAGGAGTACCTTGTAAGCAAACAGATTTATTACCCTGAAGATGGAGGTAGTTAGTTCTTAGGAAAAGTCTGTAAATTTCTACCAGATTAGATGGTTTCATATCCGAGAAGAGAGTGAGGAGGAGAACATAATTAGATATAATAATAATTATTGGGAAACCGTGTCGAATCAGTCCACATGTTTCCCACTCGAAACTATCGAATAGATTTAGACTAAATGTGGTATTGGTAGGTCTATACCGGATGGTATAGCGCAGACTAATTTTGGTTCAATGGCCGTGCCATAGCTAAGGCGGTTAGTCGCCGGCTTCGCAAAGCGACGGCCCGAGTTCGATCCCAGGTCATGTCATGGGGGATTTGTGGTAGACAAATTGGCATTGGGAGAGCCATTCACCGAGTGCTTCAGTTTCCCTTGCCAATTCTCATTCCAGTCATTCCGGGTGGTAAAATAGGCCAAATAGTGGCGGACGTACCAAGCAGACTCAGTCTCACCCCACCCCATGAAATAAAAAAGAAAATTGGGTTATGTCTGCCAAACGGGCCAACAGGAACGTGAAATCGAATTATCGATTTTCTCAGAAAGTCTTCTTTTTCTGTTGGGATTTTTTTTTGTTCTTTCTCTCAGTCCCTCCTGATGAATGGCGTTATATGACCTCAAATTAGGTCATGAACGTTTCCTTCCCTACCATTTCCAATTCATTATTCACTACAATATTCATCCAACAATTCGACGCCATATAATCTCAGCTACTGACAACGTCGTTAAACAAACAATAGATAGAAAAATAATAACGAAGGTAAAAGACCTCCTGGGATACATAGACGTAGCAGAGATTAGCTGAGCGACTAACAGCTTCTCAAGTTTATCTAATCCATGGCGTTTCTTAATAAGAGACACGAACATACTGTGAAAAAGCATGCATGAATACTTACTTAAATTCTCAGTAATCTTAACAATAAGTCAGGAAAAGTACGCACAGTGTAACAATTCTGGTATATTTTCGATTATCTCGAAGAATATAAGAGGTAGGGGAAAGAGTGTATTCGACATTAGGTGATCCATTTCTCTCTACGGCTTCTATCCGGAAGATTTTTCGCTCCGATAAAAATTGTTAACGAGTTACGTAAGAGATTTGTACAGAAACAACTGTAAAGCCTGTCAAGTGTCACGTGATTTTAATCACAACCGGCATATATGTGCACATTTTTAACGTACAAAAAGTAAAGCTATCCCTCTAACGGGACATGGAGGTCTATAGGGTTGTGAGACGTCGAGGCTCCCACATTTTTTAGACAATCGGCTCGCAGGCGCCGGGCGCCCTTTACCCCCAGGAAATTTCCTGGTACTCATTTCTGTTAGACGCTGAGTCGACCCCAGGGCCATAGTGCGGCTGGAAGGATTAGGTCAATTGGAAAATCCGATGACCTCACTGGGAATCGAACCCGCATCCTCCCGGCTTATAGCTTAGCGCCTCAACTAATTACACTTCCGCTAATAAAAATATCAGATATCGTGACAGTCAGTCCAGTTGTTTTCAAGTAATTACATGCGGGCAGACAAGACAAGAACGACCTAAGTTAAGGGGCACGTTTACAGCTTTCCGTTGCCGAACGTGCCAGAAATGTAGATCACTGAATGCTGAACACCGTCCTCTCAAGTCAACTCCGTACAGAGCACGTAACTGATCTGCGAGCAGGTGCAGATGTTCTCGTCAGTCGCTGAAAACTTTGTTTCTTCTTTTCAAATCAAACGCACTCTTCGTTTACGTCACAATATTTTCCCTTCATCGAAATGTCATCTTCATTGACAAGGATTTTTATATAAGTATACATATCTCTTTCCAATATCAATGTACTCCTTATAAAGGTTGCCCCTCTGCTTAATGAAGACGTACGGGGAGGGGGTGGATGTATAGTTCCAAGTTTTCTTCACCTCGGCAGTGGTCAGTTTCACGCCCCGGTCGCTTTACCCCCGGTACCCATTGGATAGGAGGCATACCCTATTTTATACGTAAGTATAAATAAATTACACATTGCTGATCCTTGTGTTTATGCAACACAGCATCCCACATTTCCATAACCTACATAAAAAAAGAATTCACGAAGAGTAGGCCTACTGTCGTCCTGGGTGACGCCGCGTAGAAGCCTTCCGACGTTTCGGAGGAACATAATGCCTCAATTTCAGGGCCAAAGAATAAGAACAACCAGAAGCTTTATCGTCTGTGAAAATGGAGGATGTACGTGCATCCGAAACATCGATGGCCTTTTGCTACACTGCGGCGTATTTTATAAGCTAGTAATCCAAAAACGACAAATTAAATATTTCTTCGTTTTCGACGCTGTTAGCAGCTCAGACTAGATAGCGTCGAATGGTGGGATGACAGACGAATGATGAATTCGAAAGGATTTGGAAGGAGAGAGTAGTGGTATAATCTAGGTACCGTCCGTCGGGACTGAGTAAAACCATAGAAAATCTCAATCAGGACAGCCGGCGTTACGGCCGGGATTGGAACATAGCACCCCCCCCCTTCAGGTCGAGAGCGTGACCGCTATGCTAACCAGCCTAACATCCATATTCCAACACTACCTGATGTTGAGTTTAGCTTCTAACAGCGACATTCCAGCATTATTTGGTGTTGCGATTAGATTCTAACAGCGATATTCCAACACTACCTGGTGTTGAGATTAGCTTCTAACAGCGATATTCCAGCATTATTTGGTGTTGAGATTAGCTTCTGACAGCGATATTCCAGCATTATTTGGTGTTGAGATTAGCTTCTGACAGCGATATTCCAGCATTATTTGGTGTTGCGATTAGATTCTAACAGCGATATTCCAACACTACCTGGTGTTGAAATTAGCTTCTGACAGCGATATTCCAGCATTATTTGGTGTTGCGATTAGATTCTAACAGCGATATTCCAACACTACCTGGTGTTGAGATTAGCTTCTGACAGCGATATTCCAACACTACTTAGTGTTGAGATTAGCTTCTAACAGCGATATTCCAGCAATACTTTGTGTTGAGATTAACTACTTCTTTCCGTGGATGAGCTCAAGGGAGAAGACAAGAGAATGTGTAGTCTGTTGCAAGAAATATGGCCGAAAGGTAATGGCGCCCAGTTTGGAACAATGAGGTTAGAAACACAAACATGTGCTGAAACTGAACTTTTGAAAAGAAAAACAAGTAATGTTTGAAACCAGTGCATCTATTAAAAGATTTGCAGCAGACAAAATGGTAGGTGGGTCAGAGCAACAACCGAAGTAACAATAATAAACCACGGAAACGGGGGACATGCGTCAGCCATAACAAACTTTTGCACGCGTTTCAGTTCCGAGTTCTCTGTTCCTAGGCCGGCAAATTATTTTTACAGCGAGTTCTAAAGCCACTTGTTCTGTGTTACTGCACTGCCATTCAGACCACAAGGTGTCAACAAATCGAGTACTCTTAATGCAAAAAAATTCATAACTTGTACTCTTCTCCAAGTACAATTAGAATAATCAAGTCAAGGAGGATGAGGTGGACAGGGCATGTGGCACGAACGGGGGAGAAGAGGAATGCATATAGAATATTGGTGGGAAAGTCAGAAGGAAATAGACCACTGGGAAGACCAAGGCGTAGGTGGGTGGACAATATTAAAATGGATCTTAGAGAGATAGGATGGGATGGTACGAATTGGCTTGATCTGGCTCAGGATATGGACCAGTGGAAGGCTCTTGTGAACACGGTAATGAACCTTCGGGTTCCATAAAATGCTGGGGAAATTCTTGAGTAGCTGAAGATTTGGCTTCTCCTCAAGAAGGGCTCAGCTCGGTAAGTAAGTAAGAGTAGATAAGTCGTACCTGAATTAAAGACGAAAACTGAACATGACTGCACATGACGCCCCCAAGCATTTGAAACTGCACGAATCGTGTCTAATTTTAGAATTTTATTATCGCCCCGGATAACAGGCACAGAAGAACCCGTTCGTTATAATGTTGCCAGCAGCTACATTTGAATGCCTTTGTGACTCTGATGGTATGCGCATAAGGCAAGTTACGACTAGAGGGATCGGGGAAGTCCCGTCTTGGGGAGTCCCGTCCTGGGTATTGCAACAGAAACATGAATCCAGACTCAACTTGCTCTTTGTATGACGAAACGTTGCGAGACAAATATGCAGCATGTCCTAATACGGAAAAGAAAAATTGTATACACATGATGATTAAGAATTTGAACATAACATTAATATATATATATATATATATATATATATATTATAAACAGTTTAAAAATAAAATGTGCAGCATAAATAGAGATCTTCGGAAATATGTTTATTCAAAAGACAGGCAAAATACGCATTTAAATATACCATCAAACCGTGTCAAAAAGTTAAGAAATGAAGTAATTCATACATATATTTGTTTGCAAGAAAGAAATTTGCAATTGCATTAAAATCTGGCCCTCAGATAGATATTTGAACGGCCGTAGGTTTGACCGCTGCCAAAAGGACAATACCGCTACTTTTAGCTGGTTTAGACATGAGTGTAAATTTTCTGCAGACCTTGGCAATGGGACTTCAGTTAGCTAATAACTTATAATTAAACATGCAGGTCTTACAAACTCAACTCCAGCTAGTGCCGAGGTCAAGAAAATGTGGATCTACTTCCCCATACGCCTAGTGTTTAATTAGTTTAATTAATTCGCTTAGTGGGGGTGGAAATAGAATATACAAAACTATAATTTTGCCTGTGGTTCTGTATGGGTGTGAAACTTGGTCTCTGACATTAAGGGAGGAACACAGACTGAGGGTGTTTGAGAACAGGGTGTTGAGGAGAATATTTGGACCGAAGAGAGATGAAGTGACAGGAGGTTGGAGAAAACTGCATAATGAGGAGCTTCATAATTTGTACTCTTCTCCAAGTATAATTAGAATGATCAAGTCCAGGAGGATGAGGTGGGCAGGTCATGTAGCACGAATGGGGGGAGACGAGGAATGCGTATAGGATATTGGTGGGAAAGCCAGAAGGAAAGAGACCACAGGGAAGACCAAGGCGTAGGTGGGTGGACAAATTAGAATGGATCTTAGAGAGAGAGGATGGGATGGTATGGATTGGATAGATCTGGCTCAGGATAGTGGAGGGCTCTTGTGAACACGATAATGAACCTTCGGTTTCCATAAAATGCTGGGAAATTCTTGAGTAGCTGCAGAATTGGCGGCTCCTCTAGAAGGGCTCAGCTCCATGAGTACGTAAGTAAGTGCGGGTGGAGTCCCACTGGGTCCACTCGGCACGGCGGCCAATGATTGACCCTATTGTAGCCTGCCCCGGATGATTATGATGATGGGGACTTTGGTGGAATGAAGATTGGCAGGAGAAACCGAAGTACTCGGAGAAAACCCGCTCCAGCGCCACTTTGTCCACTACAAATCCCACTTGACCAGACCCGGGATCGAACCCGGGCCGACGCGGTGGGAAGCCAGCGACTAACCGCTGTAGCTATGGCGCGGCCTTGTTTAAGGGCACAGGGACAACTTTACATTTTACTGGTATTACAAACAGAGCAACGTCTAGTACTAAGAGTGGAGCCTGATCATTCCGCCTCGTTACTTCCACTTAGCGAACTCCAGGCCGATTTCATTTGCTCTGTTGGCAACACAGTCTGTTTGCTATACTGTGCAAATTAACACGTTTGCAAACTGAGGGGGTAAGCAAAAGTTTTTGACGTTTCCATGTGCGTGATTTTTTGTCGGGATTTTGTCTTCTGGGTAGTCTTGGTGGATGTTACCGATGTTTCGGCTAAACATCCTGTCTCCAGTTTCAGAGTTCAATAAATACGTAAAAATATACTGAGGAATTAACTCGATCATACAGTCAGATTGCATGAAAGGTAGTCACTGACCTACTGACAGAGCTGTTAAATAGAACACAAACAAAGAATTTAAATAAATATTTATGTACCTTATATTTGTGTTTCATTATATTCATTGTCACAATTTGTACTTGGCGTATATTTTTAAGAGATGACGTCATAAAACAGATATGGCAACGTTTTATTAAGGCGCGTCCACATTACTCGTGCTCGTGTGACACGCTATGCTCGCGAGTAATGTGGACGATATGACAAGTCAAGAGACAAGCAAATTTAAAATTTTTAATTTAAAAACTATAGCCAATAAATTAAAATACGAATACAGCCTATACACACTACGAGTAAATATACGAATCCTCGCGCGCCGAACCCTGGCGAGCAACTGAAGTAGTGTGGACGAAGATTTACGAGCACAAGTAAAAACCAGACGAGTCTCCCGACGAGCACAAGCCTGGAGAGCACGAGCACGAGCACGAGCAAGAGCAATGTGGACGCGCCTTTATGAAAACACACGCTTAGGCATAACGAGGTTCAGCACAGAAAATTTCAGATCTCATTAAAATTTTAATATTTTATGGTAAAGGTAAAGCTAAAGGCAAAGCTATCCCTGTAACAGACCGTGCAGGCCCATAGGGTTGTGAGACGTCCAGGCTCTCACATTTTCTAGACAGTCGACTCACAGATGGCGGTGAGATTGTCAGCCTTACGCGCCGACCGCCTTTTACCTCCCAGGACGATTCCTGTTAGAGGCTGAGTCGAATCCAGGGCCACAGTGCGGTTGGAAGGATTCATTCATTCATTCATTCATCAGTAATCTGTCAAGACGACAGGTCCACAGTCTCTTCCAAAACAGTTCCTCCACTTTATGCGATCTAGAGCTTTCTCCTTCAAATGAAAATATCCTCTTCTGTCCCCAAGGTCATCCAGCATCTTGTTACGTCTTCTTCCTCGTCTTCTTGTCACTTCTATCCGCTCCTCTATCTTTTCTTCAATAATTTCCTTTAGAATGGAGTTACCGCGTAAGATATTACCAATCCAATTAGCCTTCCATTTTCTTATTTCGTGTAGGATGTTCCTCTGCTCACTGACTCTAATTAACACTTCTTCATTTCTCATATAATCGGTCCAACTGATCTTCTCCATCCTTCTCCAACACCACATTTCGAAACTTTCCAGGTGTTTCTGATCTACTGCCCTAAGTGTCCAAGTTTCAGCCCCATACAAAGCGATGGAAGGATAGGGGAATTAAAAAAAAAATCTACCTCATCTGGACTCGAACCCGCGACCTTTCGGCTTGTAGCATAGTGCCTCAACCAATTACTCTACCACGTACCCCCTTGTTACTTTTATGGGGGAGAGTTAATTCATTTGTTGAATTCGTCTGAAATATCCATGTTCATAAAGTAAAACAGATTTCCCCTTATGTCAACACGAGGAACTACACAGAGAAAATAGAGGTCAATAAATGCAGCGCTTTTAGTTTCCATACCCGTATGAGAAAGAGCACGTCCGTTAAGAAATACTTAGGCGCATTTGTTTCTGCCGTGCGTCAGACTCCCAGTAGCTTATTTATTGCTCTCACTCCATGGATGCAAGGCCAGTAACTTCTCATGCAAGAGACAAACGCATTGTTTCTGTCATGTGCTTTTGATGCTTGGAATGGATTCAAGTACAGCTACCGAATATTCAACTTTAAGGTCAGCACAGCTGTTCAGAAAATGTACGGCGCAGTTTTACTGAGTTACCAAACTTCTGTGTCTGTACAATCAGTATCTTACGAAGTTCTCAGCATCCAGACAATATGACGTCGAACAGAACAGAATGACTAATGAAGGATGAATTGGAAAGGATTTTGAAGGAAGCGGTCTTGGCATAAGTGGGATACTATCCCAGCACCTGTTTGGAGGTAAAAGTTTGAAAGGTGTATCTATCCCTGTAACAGGCCGTGAAGGCACATAACTTTGTGAGACGTCGAGGCTCCCACATTTTTTAGACAATCGGCTAACAGATGACGGTAAGGTGTCAGCCTTATGCTCCGGCCGCCCTTTATCCCCAGGAAGATTCCTGGTACTCATTTCTGTTAGAGGCTGAGTCGACCCCAGAGCCATAGTGCGGCTAGAAGGATTAGGTCAATTTAAAACTCCAATGACCTCATAGGGAATTGAACCCGCGACTTTTAAGCTTGTGGGATAGTGCGTCAACCAACTATGCTACCGCGTGCTCACCCCCTGGAGGAAGTAAGAAAAACCACGAAGAACATCAGTGAGGAGAGCCAGTGCCCTGGTCGAGATTCGAACCAAGCACCACCCTGGTCGAGATTCGAACCAAGCACCACCCTGATGAAAGTCCAAAATTTTACCGCTACATCAAACCCCACGGTTCAATGAAACAGGAAAAATTACAGAAAAATACGATGCACTGGTGACTAACAAGGAGGAGGAAGAGGAGGATGATAATGTTGAGGAGGAGGATGATGATGAGGAGGAGGTTGATGAGGAGGAGGACGATGAAGAGGAGGACGACGATGATGATAATGATGATGATGAGGAGGAGGAAGAGGATGATGATGATGAGGAGGAGGAGGAGGAGGAAGAGGAGGAAGCAGAGGGAGATATACATATAAACTGAAAGCGCATATTATGCGGATATAACGCCGTGCAATCCGGTAAAAGTCAACCAGCGCTTCGGTGGAACATGTCGCATCCGTTTTCAGGATGGTAGAATAGGAAAAGCAAAAAATCAGCGTGAAGCAGACAGCATGCTTGCTGTCTGTTTCATGCTGGTTTCTTGTCTTAGGGTGTCCGCACACCAACTGCGCCAAGACAAGCATCAAGACATGAGAAAAAAGACGCAGTCTTGCTTCATTCGTGATTGGTCAGCATGCTGACGTCAGCAACATGACTCAGACCTGTGTGCGGCGGTCTTCATAACCTCATTCGTTTCAACTGTCCTCCTTTCTTTCCGTCATGTCGCAGACATCGTGTCTTGACTGTTACATGTCCTGACGCATGCCGGTGTGCGGCCTACCTTACTCTTTTATAATAACGATCGAAGTGACATGTTCCTCCGAAACGTACATTGTCTTTCAACAGATAACACAGTGTTATAATCCCAGAAGAGAGAACTCTTCACAACCATCGCTGTGAGAACCTCAAATCCTACATAAACTCGGCTCCTTATTTTCACAACTGAAAGGCCATTCAACATGACGTCATTACCAATATGACCTCGCAAAAAAAAAAAAGGCGTGAATTTTTTACTACTAGGACATGCGACTCTATATTTACTTCTGTTAATAACGGAACAGCATTGAAGCGATATAAATAGATCTGTTATTAGCATTTCATTTGTCACAATTTGAATGCAGTGACCCAAGCTCAGACAAAGCGCGGAACACGCCCCAGCAAGGCAATCACGTTGGCCTTGAATGAGAGACAGCTCACTGAATTCATAATTGCTCACACTCGACGGCTTCGACGTCTGACGGACGCGGTGTTAAGTTAAACGTAAAGGTATCCCTGTAGCAGACCGTGGAGGCCCATAGGGTTGTGAGACGTCGAGGCTCCCACATTTTCTAGACAATCGGCTCACAGATGGCGGTGAGGTTGTCAGCCTTACGCGCCGGCCGCCATTTGCCCCCAGGAAGATTCCTGGTACTCATTTCTGTTAGAGGTTGACTCGACCTCAGGGCCATAGTGCGGCTGGAAGGATTAGGTAAATTGAAAAATCCAATGACTTCATCGGGAACCGAACCGCGACCTTCCGGCTTGTAGCATAGTGACTTAACCAACTGCGCTCCTGCGTGCAAGCCAGAGAATAGCTCAGTGAAAGACGTTCTCCTACGCCGAAGTTACACAGCATGTCTACAGTCCCAGCATACAGATTCATCCTCCTTCAAGACACATCAAATTTTCAGCTGTCAGTAAACTCCACCTTATCAACGTCTGGTAAACAGGCCTATGTTAACATTTTCTTTGTAATTTCTTTTACGCCGCTGTCAGCATTTAGACTAGAAGCCGGGATATCTCAGTATAGTGGCTAGACTACGGGTTGGACGGCCAGGGTTCGATTCCAGGTAGGGGCAAAGAGATTTATCTCTATTCCACAGCATCCAGACCGGCTCTGGGACCCACCCAGCCTCCTCTTCAATGGGTCCAGTGAGTAAAGCGGCCGGTCACATGCATGTAGTGTCGAGGTCGAGAATGTTGGAGCTATATCTCTACTCCTTCCATACGTCTTCATTGGACAGGGAGAAATTTACCTTTTTACCTTACCAATATCTCGACTACAAACGGTGGAATTGTATGACAGACAGGTGATGAATTGGAAGTGATCGGGAAGGAAGCGTTCGTGACATAATAGAGGTACTACTCCTGAATTTGTCTTGGAAAACTGAAGAAAACTAAGAAAATCCTTAGTCAGGACAGCAAATTCCCGGACAAACACTGGAACTAAACTCCATTCGGAATCGTGTGTAGAGTGTTACCTCTACGCTAACCTGCTTGGTGTGCGACGTTGAACGGGTCAATTTTTAAGTACAGGTTGTGGTTTGCTGCGTTGTGATATGGTGAAAACTTGTAGACAGATGCCGACGTTTCGGGACATGCCGCCTCCTCCGGCTTCCATCCTCCACAAGGCTGCACAGCGTCACAAGCCAGTACACCTCAATCTGATCAATCTTGCACGCGAAAATCTCAAAACATTTTGATTCTCAGGAAACGTCGAATGAAATGGGAAAGCGACGATGAATGTGGAGAAAGTTGAGAAATGGAAAGATGGTGAGGTAAGCCAGGGCCATAGGGACGCTACACGAGAAATAAATGAAGAAAGAAAACGTAAAATTGTCCCTGTGCTTAACTAATTAAGGAGTATGGGGGAGTGGATGTATGGATCCACATTTTCTTAACCTCGGCACTAGCTGGAGGTGAATGGTCAGCTTCACGCCCCGGCCGCTTTACCTCCGGCGAAAGAGCCCCTGGTACCCATTGGATAGGACGCTGAGTGGGCCCCAGAGCCGGTCTGGACGACGTGGGGTGAAGAAAAATCTCCCCCCTACTGGGACTCAAACTCCGACCCCTCTGCCTTCAGGCCCACAGCCAGTCGCTATACCGACTGAGCTGTCCCAGCTCATCACGCTCTCAGGGTCGAATGATAAAATGGTAAATAGGAAACAATTTTGGAAGGAAGCGATGGTGGGGTAAAAGAGGTTACATCCCCCAGAATTCACCTGAAGGAACTGAGGAGAACCACGAAAACCTCCAGTGAGGAAAGCCGGTGTCACAGTCGAGATCAGAACCAATCACCTCTCGAATGCGAGTTAATAGTAATACAGCTATGCCTAGCATGTAGCACGAATGGGGGAGAAGAGGAATGCGTATAGGATATTGGTGGGGAAGCCAGAGGGAAAGAGACCACTGGGAAGACCAAGATGTAGGTGGGTGGACAATATTAAAATGTATCTTAGAGAGATAGGATGGGATGGTATGGATTGGATTGATCTGCCTCTGGATATGTACCAATGGAGGGCTCTTATGAACAAGGTAATGAACCTTCGGGTTCCATAAAATTCTGGAAAATTCTTGAGTATGAAGACTGCTTTCTTTATAGTCACCGCCATGAAAACCTCAAATCTTACAATTCTTGAGTAGCTGCAGATTTGGCTTCTCAACAAGGACTCAGCTCCATAAGTAAGTAATACCGCCATGTCTAACCCCCTCTGTTCAAAAGGGACTCAGGGACGAAGGAGAAAAGGGCTCTGGATGGAGAGTTGCTGGGAAGTGTTGATTTCACAGTGGGAAGCGTATCGTGTCTTTGAAGTAAACAGAGCAGCAAGTGGACAAAGGGGAATCACCCAAGCATCCAAAATCCCTTCATGGGTGACAAGCAGCTGGGCACAAGCGTCACAAAACTCCGGTCTACGGACGGCGTTTATGAAAACTGACACAATAGGGAAAGTAATCCTTTAAAAGGCCACAGAAGTGTCACGATATTGCGACAACAGCAATGTTTTCCTTGAACCGCTCCCGTCTCCTCTGCCCCGAATCACACAGCATTGTAACACTGACAAGCTAGGAAACGTGTGCAAAGTGTAATAGTTGATTCGGGCAGCTTTTTGCCTTTGTATAGATCCACATTTTCTTGACCTCGGCACTAGTTGGAGGTCAGTGGTCAGCTTCATGCTCCGGCCGGTATATCCCTTTTATCCAATGGATAGGAGGCTGGGTGGGCCCCAGAGCCGGTTTCGAAGATATGGAGAAGAGAAATTTCTGACATTACTGGGACTTGAACTCTGACCCCTCGGTTGTCCACCCCGTAGGCAGTCGCTATACCGATTGTGAGACGTCGAGGCTCCCACATTTTCTAGCCAATCGGCTCATCAGATGGCGCTGAGGTTGTCAGCCTTACGCGCCGGCCGCCATTTGCCCCGAGGAAGATTCCTGGTACTCATTTCTGTTAGAGGCTGAGTTGATCCCAGGGCCATAGTGCGGCTGGAAGGATTAGGTAAATTGAAAAATCCAATGACCTCACTGGGAATCGTAAGTTTCCGGCTTGTAGCATAGTGTCTCAACCAACTACGCTACCGCGTAGAAACTGAATTTACCATAAAGTCAAAATTCCCTTGTTTTTGTATTATATGGTTGACAAAATTTTGTGTCTGAAATGAATCAATACGTTCCCCTACGAATACCCAGGCTAGTGAGCACTGCTCAGGTCATGGATATTTCCATGCTCGAAACTGACGTACAAGTCATCGATTCGCTATGTTCTCTCAATTTACCAGTCTTCAAACTACCCTTTTCAAGAGGCAAGTAGGCTAAGCCTGGGAACCTTGTAAAAAATGACATTCTCTTTCCGTCCAGAATAAAGTGTCTCTCATTTCTCACATCCGGGATAGCTCAGTCAGTACAGTGATGGCGTACGGTCTCGATAGGCCCGGATTCGATTCCAGGCAGGGGCAAGATTTTTCCTTTTCTCCATATCATGCAGACAGTCTCTGGGTCCCAACCAACCTATCAAAAAGGGTTATCGGGGGCTCTTTCCTGGCGGTAAAGCGACAGGAGCGTGAAGCTGACCACTCACCTTCATCTAGTGCCGAGATCAAGAATACTGGAGCTATACCTCCACTGTCTCATATATTAATTAAGCACGGGGACAAATTTACCTTTACTTTATACAAAAAGTATTAACAAGTGCTGAGTAGTTCAAACAGTCTGTTTAATTATCCAGATGAACACCAGGCTTCAAAGAGTTAAAGACAATTCCAATTTCAGGGAGATTCTTTGAAGGTTGGTACTCAGACGGTTAAGTGTTACTGTCAGACAAATTTATAATTGTTAGGCCTATTTGTTGGTTATTCTATGAACTGCAAACTAGGGTTATGGACAATCGATATACGTCTGACGGCCTGAAGAGTTAATGGAGTCACGTGATCCGTCAGGCGAACAGAAATGGTAGCGCGTGATACAGGAGAACATTCTACGAAAATTACTGTAGACAATCATTAAATTAAATGACTTCATTTCCCTACAACTAGCCAAATGCAGGGTCAGAACTGAGACCACAAACTTAAAGGCCGCGACATTGAACGTTGAAGTCAAATGTGCACTGCCCCTATTCTATAGTCTCTGGGTTCATTTCTCGGCACGGATACATGTATCCTAACTGAGCAATTAAACCTCAGACTAAACAGTGATTATGGTACATTCTGGGTTCTCATAGCGGTTGTTATGAAATATCTATCTATGGTATGTTACGGTGTGTCAACTGCCATTTCGGAGGAATATATCACCTCTATCTTCAGGGTCGAAGAGTAAGCCAAGCCTCGACTTGCTGCCTTTTTACGTTTCTAGCTGTGATTACTTTTTTGACCCTGAATATGGAGGCGATATGTCCTTCCGAAACGTCAGTTATACCGGATTACACGGAAGTACATCCCTGTAGTACGCTTCATGATCACTGCTGTGAGACTCTCGAATCCAACAACGCATTCTAGCGATACAGAGGCGGGAACGAGAGAGGTATAAAGTCGGCAATATAGCTTTCTGCACTTCTAACCAACGACCTGAGTCAATAATAGCAGGCAGATATTTAGGCGTACGTACAGAGAGGGATGAAGTGAGGGTAGAACTCTACCTGATCAAAGCTGCAGGGCAACTGTGAACTTGGAAAATGCGAAAACCGTTCAGAATCGATGCCACAGCTGAACGCTGCAGTTTCAGGGACGCTAAAAATACCACTAAACCCCAAAATACCAAGTTCGTGGAGCATAGCTCTGGATCTAAAAAATATGGTTTTGCGGTAACACTCTAGACTTGAGTTCTGGAGGTGTTGGGTTCAAATCTCGTCCGGGAAACCACCTACCATGACTGAGGATTTTCGTTGTTATCCTCAGGCCCTCCGGGAAAATGTTGAGACTATATTTCAGTGAGGCTGAATAAAAGCCCAGAGCGTTATCGCGGCACCAAACTACTTGTGACATTATAAATTTATTTAATGTTATCATGATATAATAATAAACTTAAGACGGTAATATATTGTAGCCTGTAAATCCGTTGCTAGGTAACGGTCGCGAAACAACGCCCAGTGCTAGGACAGCAGATTCTTAATAAACGGTGTTATGCAACCAGTTTCTGGGCAACAGCTCGGTAAACACGTTCCCGCTGCAACAAATACGCAAGCAACAACAGAAGAACGGTGTTTTCTATGTGGTCCGTGCCGAGAAGTTATAACCAGAAAAATTAAAGCAATGAGTCAGTTGAGAGGTGAGCTCTCTAAGGCGGCTGAGAACAGATGGCGCTGTAATTAACTTGACAGCTCAGTTCAATTATTAGCCAACGGGCAACGGAGTGAGTACAGAAGCTGATGAATCTCGATTTTTAAGATCCGTTACCTGGAAACGACTAGAGAAAGCAGACTGAGATGATTAGCATGTGCTCTACTGATCTGTAAATTGTATAGATCAGCGATAGCGTTTAAGTGCTTGTAGCTCCGAGTCATGTGTCTAAGTGGTCAATAAATCCATTCACCAGTCCAAACCCCGCCTATAGTCACTCATATACGTAACAATATTCTATTTATTAACTTCACAATATCATAATAGCTGAACATACAAGTGTCCCATAATGGAACCATAAGGAATATTGGTTTGTCACGAAATCTGATATAGAACGAACAGTAACGCCAACGCAACGGCGCAACATGTTCCGCCAGTTCAAAAGAACGGTTAGAAATTTGTGTGGTGTGATCTCACTGCATGCAATGATAATTCCCCTTTTTTAAATTGCTTTTCATAACTTGTCCTCTTCTCCAACTATAATTAGGATGATCAAATCAAGGAGGATGAGGTGGGCAGGGCATGAAGCACGAATGGGGGAGACGAGGAATGCATATAGGATTTTGGTGGGAAAGTCATAAGGAAAGAGACCACTGAGAAGACCAAGGCGTAGGTGTGTTAACAATATTAAAATGGATCTGAGAGAGATATGGGATGGTATTGATTAGATTGATCTGGTTCAGGAAAGGGACCTGTGGAAGGCTCTTGTGAACACTGTAATGAACCTTCGGGTTCCATAAAATGCTGGGAAGTTCTTGAGTAGCTGCAGAATTGGCGGCTCCTCTAGAAGGGCTCAGCTCCATGAGTGAGTGAGTATGTGTTACAGCTTCAGACTTACAGAACATTCTGCAGGCTAGTTCACAGAGAAACAACACAATAGTCCTTGAATTTCTCGGAATTAAAGACGGTCATGACAGAACTTCAAACACTGAAATATTTATTACCTTGAAAGTGAACAGTTCAGTAATGATTGATGGTCTTCTGTAACGATTGAAGACAGAGTTGCAGAGAAAGTAACTTAGGAATTCGTGTAACAAGTAGGATGGATTCTATTTTTGAAATAGATGTACATTTTTAAGAAGTTCAGTTTAGCCTTACACTAGAATGTTAGCCGAACTTAGAAATCGATACGAGAACCATCGATATCCAGCAAAGCCCATGCATTATTCACCCAGGAAATGGCTCCAGGCCCAGCGCTCCTACATCACTTGTTTATTATTTACGGTCGACGAAACGGCAGTCCATTTGTAAATTGACTGAAACATCTGTTCAAGGCCTCACTCATTGTCATAACATAATCCGCAGGATTAACATCGCCAGTAACATTAGCCCTAGGCCACGCCATAGCTCAAGTGGTCAGTGTTTGGCTTCCCACCTCGGCGGCCCGGATTCGATCCCGGGTGTGGTCAAGTGGGATTTGTGGTGGATAAAGTGGCGCTGGGGCAGGTTTTCTACGAGTATTTCGGTTTCCCCTGCCAATCTTCATTCCACCAATTGCTCCACAATCACCCTGACCTATCATCTGGGGCTGGTACAATAGGCCAGATGTGGCTGCAGTACAAGGGACTTAGTCCTACCCTACTAGCAAAAGAAAAAAAGTACAGTTTTTAGAACATGTTCACTCAGTAAAAAAAAAAAAAAACTTCAGTCTTTAATGGGTTAAGTTGTTCCCTGACAACCGGATCGAGAGATGTCTGCTGTGCAGAGAGAGAGAAAATAGAAAGATATAAAGTTTTCTCGATCTATTTTATTGCTGAAAGTCTTGTCCTATTTGTTTTCCGACACTACTTCATTGCACGGAGACATTCCACACGGCCTGATGGTAATTATACGTGAGTTCCATGTAACTTAGTAAGACAGAGCGACTCCAGGAACAAGAAGCGTTCTTCCTACAGTATTTTCTCCCAGGACTTGATCTCTCCCGCCTGCTCGTTACTGCGTAATCATTCATGGTAATGTGACAGGCAGCGGGTGGAACCGTCTTGATGTGTTATGAACGTTGGGGGGGGGGCGGGGGCGGAAAAGATGAATGAATATATGTAAGAGGGGTGGGCCATAATAATCCGGCCGTTGCACTGCAGACTTCAATGATCTATTTTGCTTCCCCATTTAATTAACCCTTTATTAATCCTGCACTTCGAATGAATTGTAAGACCTTGTTTATGGGGACGTCATTGTAGTCACTTGGTCCCATGAAAAAACTGACCCAGGTGACGAAATGTTAAATAAGTTATGGCCTCAGAATCACACAGGATATGTGTGGTTTCTTCTAGGCACCTTTCACAAGTCAATCCCAGTTTGAAAAGGTGTCCTTTTAGGTGAAACCACCTCTGTGGTCTAGTGGTCAGAGTTCCCGCCCACAGATCCAGAGGTCCCGGGTTCGATTCCCGGCGCTACCAGATTCTCTGAGAAGTAGTGGGTGTGGAACGGGGTCCACTCAGCCTCGTGATGATAATTGAGGAGCTATTTCAAGGAAATAGTGGCTCCGGTCTAGAAAACCGAAATTAACGGCCGTGGGGATCTGTTGCGCTGACGACGCGACACCCTCTATCCGCAAAAGTTGGCATTAACTTCGCCGACAAGCGGCGGTCGTTCGGTCGGTATAGGTGCTTGTTTTTTTTTCTTTTTAGGTGACAATGTCCTGTAAAGAGTCCAACCATCCATCATAATTGGTCTCTGTTTAGTTTCAACTGACTCTTCGCTCTTCTGGCAGTACAAGTCCCTTTGCCTGTCCGAGTCCAGTGACGGATTCCCAATTTTTTTTTTTGTGATTTCTGTTAGTCCAGTCCCTGATCGCTTTCTTGGCAACTCTAATTGAGATGCCGCAGGCTGGTTCCGGTCCTATGAACGGCTGTTCAGAACTTGTCGTTGCCAACTGATCTGCCATTTCATTACTAACAATACCCTCATGACCTGGTACCAATATCAGCTGAACTCTGTTATGTTTGGCCAGTTGAATTAGGGATTGAGCTAAGAATCACTGTTGTACTATACAGAATGTTCCAGATAAACACTTGTTTTCTCTGCAGAGATGATCGCTATGGCGTCTGTATCCGTGGTGTCTAATTGAGACAGTTTTCGGTAGATGCTAGTATCAGCAAACTCTTCAGATGTGGTGAACACGTATATCTTCTGGAATATAACGACGTTTCGGTGGAACGAATCGCCTCCATATTCAGGGTCGAAGAAAGTCACGAGCATATAGCACGCAGGATGTACTCAGCTTATTTTTCGAGACCTGAAGGTTTTTCTCCGGGCAATATTTAGCACAGATTTTTCAGATACAATATTCCGTTTATTAGCTTGCCTTCCTTATTTTGAAAAAAAAAAAATAAAAGTAGGCTTAAGAGATTTCAATGCTTTCTCTGTGTCTGTGAATCCCCCCTATTAACTTCTGACCGCCTGAACCAATATTTATGAAACTTGGTATTTATATCATGGCACCTGAACCCATCTCAACGGCTTACTTCATAAATCCCTCCCAGCCTGAGTGTCTCTTATGTGTATTTTATCGTTGCAAGGCAACGGCTCGGTCAAGTATATCTCTCTATTCGATGCTAGGCAACGGTTCGGTAAAACATTCCCACGCCAACGAATACACGTAACAATAAAAGAATAACTGGACGCGTCATTTTTCTGTGCCGTCCGGTTCTTACGAAAGGAGAGTCTACGTGTTCCTTATCGTTCCTAAGTAACGACTCTGTAAAGCCGTTCCCGCGGCAACGAAGAATTATTGGATGCTTCGTCTCCTATGCGGTCCGTGTCGAAACAAAGGAAAGTAAGCAATCAGTTCTTCCCAGAGCTTTTTGTATCATTTCAGTATTTAACGAGATGAAACCTGAGGGCAGAGGAAATACAAACAAAACACACAGCATCATCTGGAACTACGGGTAACGTGGGGTCTATCTTCACACTGTGATGAATTGTCTTTGCTCGCTTGAACACTGGGGCCGTAGGTTCGAATCCCACTCGAGACTTGGATGTCTGTGTGCGTTTGTTCTGTGTGTAGGTAGCGGCCTTACGGCCGACTGATCCCCCATCCAAGGAATCCTACCTACAGTGTAAAGGATTAAGAAACTGAAAAAGCAAACATGTCCCGAAAAACGGCTGTAGAGCCAATGACGAAAGAAAGAGTAGTTCGGTGCAGTAACACTTTGTCTTCGGGACATGGTAACCGCAACCCTGACTTCAGTGATACGGGCCGAAAGCCCGACCCTGGGTCGCGGGCTCACAAAGGAATCCGCTATACGCGGTACAGGTAACAGCCGTTATGCACGGGGGTTGCATTCCTCAGAAACACCCCGTTACACGCGAATAAACAACGGAGAATTACGAAACGATATGACGGACATGACTGCATTAAGAGCCCTGTGGGGGGCGGGGTCGAGTACTCCCACCGTAACCCTGCGAGTGGTAGGAGGCGACGGAAAGGGAACTCAGTGCCTGGGGGTATAACTGGGCCACTCTGTCCCTGGGGGATATAAATAGAGGGACCTAGCCCTCCAGGTTCGGGGGCTCTGGAATCTGAGACAGTAAAATGTGGTCATGAGTCCCGCGGGACTCGAACCTGAGAATGACTGCGCTGGCGAGGACCAGAAGCAATTGTAACCGACAGACCCATCCCAGCAGAGATGATGTTACATAAGGACTATGAAAGTATGTGTTCAGTGGAAAAAATGTTGATGGTCGTTAACCGCCAGTCGTAAAGTAACTCTGACTCTGACTCTGAGATAAAATGGCGGGGCGAGTCAGGGGATCCGTTGCGCTGACCACGTGACACCCTCTACCCGCCAAAGTTACCATACGGAACGTACAGATACACTGCATGGGCAGAATATATAGCAATTCAGTCCGTACCTCACAGGAAACACATAACGTCTCCGCTACAGAGCCCCACCGGTTAATGCTGTTTAGGGAACTTGCCATTCTTGTACTGTGTGGGTAGAATGTAGCGTTAAAGCAGGTGGTACACTGAGAGATTATTGTGGGTGCGCCAGTTATCTCTAATATGATAACAAATTCTGAAAACCTATCTCAAGGTCTTCTAATGTATATATACGGTACGTCAGTGACGTTAGTTGAATGACAGAAATAGGAATTTGATAAATTTCAATATGGTTTTACTTAAGTTAGAAATGAGCTCACCCGAGTTACTTGAAATGGTCTTGAAATATGTTTTCTTACATGACGTCAGATTCCTTAGGAGTGTTACGTTAACATTTTTTTATCTAGTAGAGTGCAGCAAAACACTCGAGAAAAATGGCTCTCAGAGTCAAGAGTTACTTCACGTATGGCGGTTTGCTGCCCATCAATTCGTCTTGGCGACAAGTCCCTTGAGACTCACGACCGTCATTTTTTTTCAACTGAATATTTGCTTTCGTAGTTCTTATGTGACATCCTTTCTAACGAGAGAATAGGTCTGTAGTCTAGAATTGCTGTTGGTCCTCGCCAGCGCAGTCATTCCCAGGTCCGACTCCAGTGGCAATCATGACCGCATTTTGCTGTCTCAGATTCGAGACTCCCCCAACCTGGAAGGCCAGGTCCCCCAGGATAATGGTGGCCCGGTTTTACCTCCAGGCACTGGGTTCCCTTGTCGTCGCATCCTAAGACTCGCAGGGCTACGGTGGAGGTATTCGAAGTTGATAAACATTTATTGAACTGGGTAAATCATTACAGTATACATATCTTCCCGCCATTGCTACCTGTTTTGAGCCAGACGCAGTACAGATTCTTTATTTTAATATACAAAACACGCAACTTGACCTGTAAAGTAAAAAGTAAAGCTATCCCTGTACCAGGCCGTGAAGACCCATTGGGTTGTGAGACGTTGAGGGTCCCACACTATCTAGACAATCGGCTCAAAGATGACGGCTGTCAGCCTTACGCGCCGGCCGCGCTTTACTCCCCAAGAATATTATTTATTTAATTCCTGGTACTCATTTCTGTTAGAGGCCGGAAGGATTAGGTCAATCGAAAAAAATCAAATCACCTCATCGGTATTTCAACTCGCAACCTTCCGACTTGTAGCATACTGCCTTAACCACTACGCTAATGCGTGCCCCCTCAACTTGACCTGTACGTCTATTTATTTCGTGCCCCGACTTTCAGCTCATCCTTAAATGTTTTATGTTTAGACAGTAATTTCTTACTACTCTTAAATGATTAAATTAAATTTAGAAATTCGGTTATTTAATTTTGTGGTGGTTGATCGTTTGTTTCTGAGGATGAAACCGGTTACAGCTTTGATGAACTGCATAAGCAGGAAAAAGGGTAAAGCTATCCTTGTAACTAGCCGTGAAGGCCAATTGGATTGTGAGACGTCGAGGCTCCCACATTTTCTACATAATCGGCTCACAGATGGCGGTAAGGTTGTCAGCCTTACGCACCGGCCGGCCGCCCTTTACCCCCAGAAAGATTCCTGGTACTCATTTCTGTTAGAAGCTGTGTCGAACCCAGGGCCATAGCGCGGCTGGAAGGATTAGGTCAATTGAAAAATCTAGTGACCTCTTCGGGATTTGAACTCGCGACCTTCCGGATTGTAGCATAGTGCCTCAACAAACTATGCTACCGCGTGACTCCGTCCTAGAATGTCTAGCACCTTTAAACGTAGAGAAATCGGCTGAAGGGAGTGAGACATCTTGCGGAGGGAAATGACAAGATAGGGCGTAATTCCTTGTGGGTTTTAAACCTGGTTATGAACAGAAATTTAAATGCTTCTGCATTTATCTATGTAACATCTGGCCGTCATTTGTTGCTTTCTAAGTGATTAATTTATTTAATCTCCGTGAAACCCCATCTGGCAGCGTAACTCTACTCATTCTGCAAGCACTTTAACTGCGCTATTTTTATCAGAAGCGATTATGTCAAGCATGCGGCCGTTAACCGCATCGACTAATCAATAAGTCTGACTCCGCAGACTCACCCGTGCACAACTCGTACGAGCTGCATGGAAACTTGACATAACCAAAAACAGGTTTAACTCTTTACGTCATGCAATATGCCCAAAACATCTTCATTGTTGCGTCATCATCAAATAATGACGCAGGTCTTTCCATCATCATCAGAAAGTTACTATCTATGGCTCTACAGTCCTTTTTTGGACCTTGGACGGGGGATCAGCCGGTTGAAAGGCTGCTATCTATACACAGAACAATATAAACACAGAATAAATGTATACAGACATCCATGCCTTGAGTGGGATTTGAACCTACTATCCCAGTGTACGAGCGGGCGAAGACAGTTCATGCCTTAGGGCCCGCATACACACAGTTTGGCCTGCCGATCGACCTGCAGGTAGAACTGACGGACTGACGGGTTTCCTACAGTCCAAACGATTGGCCGGCCGGCCGCACCACACACATCAGTTTTGCCTTTCAGCCTTGAACTGTGCAGGCCGAACGGGAGGCCAAACTGTGTGTGTATGGGGGGTCATAGGCCGCGCCATAGCTCAAGCGGTTATTCGCTGGCTTCCCACCGCGGCGGCCCGGGTTCGATCCAGGGTCTGGTCAAGTGGGATTTATGGTGGACAAAGTGGCGCTGGGGCAGGTTTTCTCCGAGTACTTCAGTTTCCCCTGCCAATCTTCATTCCACCATTTTGCTCCACAATCACCCTCACCTGTCATCTGGGGCTGGTACAATAGGCCAGAAGTGGCCGCAGTACAAGGGACTTAGTCCCACCCCACNTTTTCAGCATACAATGAGAATCAAAACCATCATACCGGAGGTCTCGTTGAATACATAGGGATGGATGAATAGATGGAGCTATACTTCCACCCCCCAACACATATTCATGACGTAGTTTTTAATTAAACACAGGGACAACTTTACCTTTTTACCTTTAACGTAGTCTTTTATCTTCACAGAAGAATATAGATTTGCATATATAGAGTCTAGCTACTGATAGCCGTTAAATAAAACACAAATAAATTATAATGAACTTGTAAGCCGTATAACGGATATTAACGAAACAGCTTCGTAACAAATGTCATGTAGGTATGTACGTCTAACGACGCTATCAGTATCGAGACTACAAGCGAAAAAGGTGGAAACTGGCTTACAGTTCTTCTGTGATAGAACTCTGTGGTTTTAGTCCGCAAGCGAATTATACCGACCGAGCGACCGCCGCTTGTCGCTAAAGTTAGTGCCAACTTTAACGGGAGCCGCGTGGTCAGCGCAACAGATCCCCACTGCCGTTAATCTATTTTCTAGACCGGAGCCGCTATTTCCTTGAAATACCTTCTCGATTATCCTCATGAGGCTGAGTGGACCCCGTTCTACACACACTACTTCTCAGAAAAAATCTGGTAGCACAGGGAATCAAACCCGGACCTCTGGATTTGTAGCCAGGAACTCTGACCACTAGACCGCAGAGGCGGTCTTCTGTGATTTCCACGGAGAATAATAATAATAATAATAATAATAATAATAATAATAACCAACAGAGAAATATTAAAAATACATATCCGATCAACTTTAAGAGCACGTGAAATTAAAACCAAATTTATTTTGTGAAATCAGTACATGGGCCATGTAGTAAAGACAGACGGGTCGCAGGCAGTTCGCGGGTTACGGGTTGTAATCCCAGACGCCACGACTTCCACACGGAACTTAACAAGATTCGCCGGTATCGCATGTCTTACATACAATGTGACATAACCGCATAGGATATTGTGTAGCGTTAGGTTTCAAATGACCTTGGGAATTACATCCTGCACCACACCCTTCACTGGGCCTCTGGCCAACTTGCAGGCGGACGTATGCTGCCCGCAGCATTTGCCTCAGGACATCCGCTGACCCGACCGAAATTCGAACTCAGCACCTAACGAATATGTAACTAATCCAGAACATTACTGCTACCCCAATGCGGCAGATATTGGCATGTGGCATTCAGACCCGCTGCTAGGCAACGCACGCGAAATAAGTAGCTAGGTAATGGCTCTGTAAACAACGGCGGTTGCTTGGTGGGATACCTCAATCGCTATAGCGACTACGCTAGTCTGTGTTACCGGGGAATGAGACCTAGTCTTGATTCTTCTTTTCCACGGCGTCCAAACCATATAAAATGCATACAGCGGTCGGAGCGTGAAGCTGATTACTCACCTCCATCTATTGCACAGGTTAAGAATGCGTGGAGCTATACGTCTTCATGGCGTGGTGCTTAAATACGGACAGTGCCAAGTTTACTTCTTGTTACTTAAAATGCTTTTAAGATGCGAGTTCTCTGGACGACGCAGCCGTGGCAGGAATTAAGGCGTCGTTTCGGTCAGTCCCGAAAGCGAAGCGTCTGGCTCTACCACCTGACGAAGGGTTTCGCTGTGTTTACGTAGGAGTTTAATTTTGCCCTACAGAGTATGGGACAGAATGCAACGGCCCAATGATCACACTCTTGTTAAGTAACTGCAGTGTAAAACTACTGTTACTACTACTACTACTACTACTACTACCAATTATTATTATTATTATTTCCAAATGAGGTCATTGAAGTTTCAATTGACCTAATCCTTCCAGCCGCACTATGGCCCTGGGGTCCACTCAGCCTCTAACAGAAGTGAGTACCAGGATTCTTCCTGAGGGTAAAGGGCGGCCGGCGCTTGAGACTGACAATCTCACCGCCACCTGTGAGCCGATTGTCTAGAAAATGTGGGAGCCTCGACGTATGGGCCTCCACGGCCACTTACAGGGATAGCTTTACGTTATTATTATTATTATTATTATTATTATTATCAGCAGCAGTATCGTCATCATCATTATCATCACCAGTCAAACGACAAGATGTTTACAAATAATCCTCTCTTCTGCTCTCTAAAAGCGTAAAATAAAAACATACAAAACTATAATTTTGCCTGTAGTTTTGTATGGGCGCGAAACTCGGTCTCTGAAGTTAAGGGCAAGAACATAAAATGATGGTATTTGAGAACTAGGTGTTGAGAATATCTGGACCGAGGTGGGATGGAACGGTTAGAGGCTGGAGAAAACTACATAATGAGGAGCTTCAGAACTTGTATTCTTCTCCAAGAATAATTAGAAGGGTCAAGTCAATGTGGATGAGATGTGTAGGACATGTAGCACGCATGAGAGGGAAGAGAAATGCATATAGGATTTTGGTACGAAAGTCAGAAGGAAAGAGATTACTAGCAGTAGGTGGGAGGATAATATTAAAATGGATCCCATTGCAGGCTGCACGGGTCACGTCAATCATACATCCTAGCTCCACGTCAACTTCGCCATTGCGTCTCCCGACGTTATGTGGTCAGTTGGCGTCTCGCAGTCTGCGTCGAAGGTTTAACCCTGGCCCTGAGGAAGACCGGCTGTGACCCTGACTGAAGTTTGGTGGGGGGGAAAGATGATGGTTCCAGTCACCCAGTGCATTCATCTTGATGCGGGGCATACGAAACAAAGAGGCGGGAAGGAGATGGAGTGTAGGTTGCCATGGTAACCCCATGCTGGGGATCCCCATCTGATTGGTGCTTCGTTTTTATGTCTGAGGGACGATGTTCCTCCATGGTATTGAGTTTCTCTGCCCGCGTCGGTCTGTTAGTGGGGTTCCCTCCCTGTTTGCCATCCCACGTCACAAGTGACATCCAGAATTACGATACAATCGCATGGAAAAAGTGATGATGCGTACAGTAAATCACAGAGGATCATTCTTGTCTCCCGCCTACACGGATTTCCAAAGGATTACGGTGGATAGAAGGATCCAAGACCTTCCTACCACACATTCAGCTACCGGTATTCAATAAAAATGGAGAGTGTACGGAGATCGAAATGTTCTATGGAACTTTGTATTCATAAACATTCATTCTCGACTAATATTTAGAGTCTATCTATCTATCTATCTATCTATCTATCTATCTATCTATCTATCTATCTATCTATCTATCTATCT
>NW_019738356.1:1690183-1739583 GCF_002891405.2 Cryptotermes secundus
ATCTATCTATCTATCTATCTATCTATCTATGTAAATATCTATCTATCTATCTATCTATGTAAATATCTATAAGAATACTGGATGCACAAAAATATCTTAGGAAAACTTCAAAATGACAGAATTGTATTTAACCAAGAAATATTTGACAATAGCAGGGATATTAGAACATAAGTTTGAACTTTACTGTAAAAAGCACTATTATATTTAGTATAAGCCATTGTTAATTGTTATATTTACTGTTATTGTTATTATTGTTATTGATAATAAAATCATTACCAGTTAAAAAAAAANACCAAATGTTCTGAGAAGAAGTGGGTCTGGAACGGGGTCAACTCAGCCTCTTGAGTATAATTGAGGAGCTACTTCAAGGAAATAGCGGCTCCGGTCTAGAAAACCGAAATTAACGGCCGTGTGGATTCGTTGCGCTGACCATGCGACATCCTCTATCCGCGAAAGTTGGCACTAACTTTGCCGACAAGCGGCAGTCGCTCGGTCGGTATAGTTCGCCTGCGCACTTAAACCACGGAGTTTGTTTGTTGTTATTGTTGTATCTATCTATCTATCTATCTATCTATCTATCTGATTCCTGATGCTCCCGCTGGAGCATGGGGCATCCGGGAAACGCTTTGTTTCACTTCAGTTTCTTAATATTACACAGTCGGTAGGACTCCTCGGACGGGTGATCAGCCCTTCGCAAGGCCGCTACCTACAAAGGACAACACAAACACAGAATAAATGCATACAGACATCCACAGAGCCCAAAAGAGTGACAAAAATACTCCCAAATTAAAATTTACGTTGCTTCTGACATGCAAAGTGCAAATATTCGTCAAATTGGAATTTCAGTTTTTTTTTTGTCTAAGACTGTATCTCCTACACATCCTTAAAGAACAATTCTTCATGGAGGATCCTTAAGCTTACGTCACGATCATGACTTAAAATATAAATTCTATTAGGCGTACAAGGACTTCTAAGTGAATTCAATAAGACAAATGCTTACATTTCACAAAACAACGTAAATTAGTGTGGCCTTGTTTACAGTGCATTTCTATATTTAGGTTTATTATAAGCTTGTAAACGTTCCAGCCTATTAGTGTTTTCGTGTACACGTCACACACGGCGCAGAACACACGGCACGTGTCATGTATCGTAGCTTTACACGTAGTAATTTACATCGCCTTGTATCAACTTCAGATATTGTTGCTTAATTAACGTAATTCCCGTTAAAAGTTCAACGGACAGCCTGTTCATATGTCATACAAACTTTACTACTTCTATCTCCTTCCATTATCTCTCATGTATTTCTCTTTGGACCGTTTTATTTCTCCTCCCAATCATCATTCCGCATTATTTGTTATGTTAAAACACTTCAGGTAAATATCATTCAGAAGTTTCTGTTAGAAGGTACCAACAATATTAGCTACGTCGCGTATTACGTAACTACGGGCTACGGGCTGAAAGGCCCGGATTCGATTCCAGGCACGGTAAGATTTTGCTCTTCTCCACAGCGTCCAGACCGGTTCAGCCTCATATCCAATGGGTGCCGGGGGTTACGCAGTAACCTCCAACTAGTGCGAGGTCAAGAATGGTTGAGATATATTCGTACCTCCACTCCCCCATATGTCTTCATGTCATAGTGCTTAATCTGTTTTTTTTTTACGAATTACGTATTTCAGCGTTTTCCCCGAGGTACAGCACGCGGTAGCGTAGTTGGCCGAGACACTATGCTACAAGCCGGAGGGTCGCGGGTTCGATTCCCGATGAATTCATTGGATTTTTAAATGGACATAATCCTTCCAGCCACACTATGGCCATGCGGTCGACTCAGCCTCTGACAGAAATGAGTACCAGGAATCTTCCTGGGGGTAAAGGGCGGCCGGTGCGCAATGCTGACAACCTTACCGCCATCTGTGAGTCGATTGTCTAGAAAATGTGGGAGCCTCGACGTCTCACAACCCTATAGGCCTTCACGGCCTGTTGCAGGGATACCTTACAGCAAACAGTAATACACAGACTAGCTTTTATAATTGCGTGAATAAGGTCTAAAAGTTTGCGACGATTCTACGTGTACATTAACACAAATATTATGTTTCTGGATACAAAGTTTCGGAGACTGGATTATGTTTCCGTCTTCAGGTAAAACCTACTCAGTTGGGCTAAATCGATAGAGCTATTCTCTATCTCAGAAACGTCGTGTTTTAAATAAAAACAGGACGATCGATAATATTGAGAAACATAATATTTATTTTATAATTGAGGTCGCAAAAGGATGCAGCGTGCGTGTTTCTAGACGTGGTCATTCTCACCGTACTGCGCAGTGAATTTTGTTGAGCCCGCTTATTGTGTTAAGGATTCTAAAGTGTGTTCGGTTTATAACAGGGCCTTAGTTACAGTGCGTCACCATCCTCCCGTCCCACAATGCAGCTACAGACACTGCCCCGCTACTTGCTGTCAAACTTCTCACTTCTCACGCGCAACTCAGAGGACAGGGCTAACAACATGAACTGTACCTGAAGCCAGGAGGGGGGCTGCATTATAATGCTCCTTACCTTCAAGTTCTCAGCAATGTCGGACAGGGCTTCTGGGAGACTGCTGCTGCTTTGCAAGAGGATGTCGCTAACCTGAAAATAGCAAAAGAATCCCAATTTGTAGCAGATATTGAGGATGTGTGAGGGAGTCCTGACGAAAATCCTTGCTACAGTGAACCTAACCCTGCATCCAGCCATAGTATTACCACTGTGCTGACTGAGCCACACCGATTCACAAGTATCGTTAGGCTTAGAAAGCCCTAACTTTTCTTTTTAATTCGCTTAGTGGGGGGTGGAGTCCAACTGGGTCTGCTCGGCGGCCACTGATTGGCCTATTGTACCTGCCCCGGGTGATTATGATGATGGAGAATTTGGTGGAATAAAGATTGGCAGGGGAAACCGAAGTACTTGGAGAAAACTTTGTCCACCACAAATCCCACTTGTACAGACCCGCGATGGAACCCGGGGCGCCGCGTTGGGAAGCCAGAGACTAACCGCTTGAGGTATGGCGCGGCTTACAAAGTCCTAACTTAATCTGTTATTTAACAAAATAATTTCCATATCACAGAAGTACACTGTGTCTCAATTACAAAAACCAGTCACTTTGTGCTGTTAAAGGAAATAATCACTGTTTATTATGAGAATCACAATGGAACACATAAATACATTTTGTGGAAAATGCAGAGTTTCTGATAGTTAAAGAAAATTGTACATATAGTTATCGTAATCCTTCAGATGTTATGGAATTTTCTGCGTAATATACGTCTATTCTTCAGTACAAAGTGAATATATTTATGTATTATTGCTACTGACTACGTGAAAGAGTCTCGCCTACCTCATTAGCTTCTAAGAGACATTAAACACAAATCAGAACTGTAATTACACACACCTGTAGCAGTCGGAACAAAGGATGCATCAACTTCGCTGTTCTCTCAATGATCCTCCGTCACTTAGATATGTTACAGCTGTTACTTTCCTCTGCTAATTACATCATCTGATATTTAAATGAAGAAAACAGGATCTCCTTGCCGCACAGCTCTCAGCAAACACTACTTACTGTGACTTTTCTTTATTTTACTTTCTGTACAAAATTAATGTAACGTTCTATCCACGTCAGTTAAAACGAGTTCGTAGGAACGTCAATGAGGGCACCACTTGACGGTCTGTCGGCGGCCGCAGGCACGAAAATTTGCGCGTGTAATGTTAATATTCTCTCCTCGTCAGTTGCAACGAGTTCGCGCAAACGCCGATGGAGGCGCCACTTGACGAATTTTCAAATGGCTTTTATACGCATATTGCTAATGTATTTTTAATGCAATGCAAAGCAAATCCTAAAGTTTCCTCGCTACGCCTTCGTGTGACGTAGAGAGTTCAAGTTCTGGAGGAAGAATATTGTCAGATATCCATTTTAACTCCAAAAGTTGAAGCGTTCAGTAGCAAGTTTGTAGCGATCAGGGCATATTCTATTTTGTCTGGTGGAGGAAGGAATTCACTCGAAACGCAGGGAGCTTGGCAAAGAGCCTGACAATCTCGTGAATGTAGGCCAGTGCTGTTTCGTGGCGGATAACGTTAAGCGCTGATAAGAGGACTCATAAAATCTTGGCGGGACTGTAGCTGTAGAATACATACCAAATTTCGTGACCAATTTCAAAGAAATACGGCGTCAATAAATTCGATAGGTTTACCATAAACGCCAATTTCCTCAAACAAGGCAGCGTGTTAGAATGTTCAGTTTACATGTATGAGATACCATCAGCAGTATGTGTCTGCTGTTTATTACGGCCATTTCCAGGTCATTTAGAGCGCCGCTCGGTTGAGCGAACTAATAATTTTGTTGTGCTGTATGACGTCAAACACAAGTGTCAGAGCACGGATCAGCCGTTGCTAATACGTTGTATCACAACATACAAATACTTACACTGAAGATTATGACCACTCTATGTTATGCAGGGAGTAAACTGAAATGTTTGCTTAAGGAGCAAATAAAGTATTACAAATCTTTTTGTTATCTCATGGGTTCATGGCTCTCCATACACTTCTGCTCCATAAGGTAACCCCTTTTCTATTCATGCGATACGAAACCTTTCAAAATCGAATTGCATACTCTTTCTAATTAGCAGAAGCCTTTAAATACGTAAATACGATTCCCCTGAAGATGTTCTGCCAGTCTTCGAGCAGTTAATGAGAACAAAACAAGAGGGTGCCACGTGGCTTCAGACTGATCTGCGCGTGATCCATATAGCCAGTCCTCTAAAGCCGCGCACAGGAAATGCGTCGTAATGAGTTATTTGGGTGGATACTGTCACCCATGGCTCACGGCATATGTAAGAATCGGTATAAATATGGAAATGCATACATTGTGTAAAACTGTAGTCCATCTGCTTTCCGAACCCAGGGTACATCAAATCTTGTGTAGGCAACCTTACGGAAGGAAAGTCCTCTGCACCTGTGTCCAAATCTTACACCGGCGTATGAATACACGAAGAAAAGAAAAGAAAGAAAGAAAGAAAAGGTAAAGGTAAAGCTATCCCTGTAAGAGGCCGTGAAGGCTCATAGGGTTGTGAGACATCGAGGCTACCACATTTTCTACACAATCGGCTCACAGATGGCGGTGGAGCTGTTAGCCTTACGCGCCGACCGCCTTTTATCCCCAAGGAAGATTCTTGGTACTCATTTCTCTTAGAGGCTGAGTCGACCCCAGGGCCATAGTGTGGCTGGAAGAATTAAGTCAACTGAGAAATCCAGTGACATCATCGGGAATAGAACCCGCGACATTCCGGCTTGTAGCATAGTGCCTCAACTAACTACGCTGCCTTGAACATATAGCCTAGTAACTACATAATTATGACGTAACGGTCCAGGTTAGTGATTGGTGATGACGCACATTCATTCCCATAATACAGCGCGTTCACAGTAGGAAACCTCGTACCGCCGCAGGTAAGCGGCTACTTACTCGGCCTTACCCTTCGTTCCTTCCGCTAGTTCTAGTTAGTCAGTTCCGGAAGAGATACGCTTGAAGTTGTGTTCAGAACAACTTCTTTCTGCGACTTTAACTCCTCTGTTGAAGTAGCAAAAGAAACCGAAAGGCAAAATGAGAAGGAAACATAAGATGTCACATAAAATGCTCAAAAGTGGTTACCGGCGGCCCTTAAAGACCCCTCGTATTTTCGAAGGAATCGCCCTATGAAAAACGTTGAAGTTCGTCGGCCGAAATCCAAGTAACCACATTCCTTGTCTCGTTTCGGAGGGCTTCAGCTGTGCGAGGTGTGGTCATGTACATTTTTCCTTATAGGTTCCCTCACAAATAAAAGTCACAAACACTAAGATCAGGCGATCTTTGACTTCATAATTCTGTACTAATGACCATGTCATCGAACACCTCCTGTAGTCCACTCGTTCAGTTTCGTGTAGCAGAACGTTGTAGCTGCACTGTCTTTCGTCATTAAGAAAGCTGTTCGTAAAATGGTTCCAAATGTAGCCCTAACGTATCGGTTCGAGTTCGCGGTTTCGTGGTAAAATACTGGGCCGATAGTTCACCTAGCACTTACAGTACACCACACTCCAAACTTTATGTCATTTAGCGGGATACGGTGAATTGCGTGGGGATTTCCCTCACTCCAGATTCGTGTATTCTGAGAATTTACATAACAGGTTACGTGAAAGTATGTTTCGTCGTCTGTGAACGTCAGCTGAGCATCTACGAGTACATTATGAGCATTTTTCATCATCCGATTACAAAACCGAATCCTTTGTAAAGCATCAGCACGTTTAAACTCATCTTCACGGTAAAGATATGTTACGTAAATAAGAAGCAAGCAGTAAATAGAAGTAGTTTACCTCACTATTAAACCGTTTCTTGTTACGTGTTTGATTTACTATTCGACATTGATGATGGAGGCAGTATATTTCTCCGAAATGTCGATATATTTCCATAGGAGTATACGGCGTTAATGGTAGAATACATTATTCTTCAGTCACTTGTGAGAGAACATCGAATCTAACATTAGGACCTCGTATATTCAGCTGTTGTCTGGTAATATTCCGGAACACTCTGTATAGTATGAAATTTCAATTGTTTGCTTGTGCTGTCTTGTTTCGGAAACGACTCAAGTAAAACGTTTTCTTGAACTCCCAGATCCTTCTAGAAGCAGCGCATAATCAGCGTAACTGTTGCATTCTGACAAGAACCATCTCGGCTGCCATATGTCGTCTGTTCGCTCGGGCAGAATTCTCTTATGTTCCCCTCGGCGCTGTGCTCCTGTTTGAACATCACATTACGTTGCATAATATAGTGACGTAAGTCAGTGCATGCCTTTCATCACGAATACATACGTACACGGTGGGGGAGAGCCTTCATTATGCAAGGAAGATTTCAGTAACATCCACATCAAACAGACTGATCTAGGGGTAATGCTCTCGACTCGTACTCGGGAGGTCCTCCGTTTGAATCTCGACAGGGTCACCGTCTATCCTACCTGAGCTATTTTAGTGGATTTCCTCGCTCCTTTCAGGACAGCAACTCAATTTGGCCACAATCGCTTCCTTCCAGATCCTTTTCAAATCATAATTTCTCTGACATTATACATTGTAAATACTGACAGTGTCATTAGGGAAGCTCGCAAAGAAACACCGCTTTCTGGTTCTGGTTTCAGAGATGTCATTAAGGACTATAATTAAAGCCAGTTGCCGGTCGGAGATGCCACGAAACGACGTGACGTCTGAAAGTGATGGCGGGCGCTGCACCACAAAGGACAATGACCCTTCACGACTCAGCCCTATATAGGCAGTTACGCCTCAGAGCTAGACGTAATATTTGTATGGTTCTGCCAGCTGAACGCAGGTCAGTTTGTATCGTTGCAATTTGCTCCAGGCTGGCTTCCAAAACAAATAACATTTGTTTTCCTTCAAATGTTTTAGCTCTTTAAACTACACGTACAGTAAACAGTCGCCAATCCGGATTAATTGGAGTGAGAGGGGTCACCCGGCTTAGTGAAGTAAAAGGTAGCCCTAAAAGTCACACCCCCTAAACGACTTAGAACAAAATAAATGGAAAATTTAATGATACAAGTAGTGCTGATGAAAATAAATAACAAAATATCACTGTAAGGCCTTCATTTAACGCGGTAGCGTAGTTGGCTGAGGCACTATGCTACAAGTTGGAAGGTCGCACTTTCGAGTCCCGATATGGTGGTTTTTTTCAGTTTACCTAATTCTTCCAGCCGCACTATGGCACTGGAGTCGACTCAGCCACTAACAGAAATAAGTACCAGGAATCTTCCTGGTGGTAAAGGGCTGCCGACGTGTAAGGCTGACAACCTTACAGCCATCTATGAGCAGACTGTCTAGAGAAAATGTGGGAGCCTCGACGTCTCACAACCCTATGGGCCTCCATGGCCTGTTGCACTGATAGCTTTACTTTAAGAAGACAATATATTTATCCCTGGACAGAAGACTCTGAAGTTGTACTTGTTTTCTCAACGTAATAATGCAGGTTTGAAGAAACCGTCAAGATTTGTCTGAACTGACCACATTCTATAAGAGAGCAACGGAACTACTTCTTTCCGTTCTTCCTCCCGTAATCTTCATTCCATAATTTCCCTTCGACTGATCTGAGCTAAGACTTGTATTCCGGATATGCGCAGTTCCGATCTGGGGCAGGATCACCGAGGTTTCTCATGGTATTCCTTAGCCCTCCATGCAAATGGGAGGACAGTATCTCGCGTAGGCCATGACCACTTCCTTCCAGGTCCTTTCCAATTCATCATTCGCCAGCCGTCCTACCATAAAAGGCTATATAGCCTCGATACAGAAAGTGCAGTTAAAGAACCCCAAAATCCCTTTCGATCACCATTAACATCAGAGATCAATCACTAATTTTTTTTTAATTCGCTTAGTGGAGAATTTGGTGGAATGAAGATTGGCAGGGGAACCGAAGTACTCGGAGAAAACCCGCCCCAGCGCCACTTTGTCCACCACAAATCTCACTTGACCAGACCCGGGATCGAACCCCGGCCGCCGCGGTGGGAAGTCAGTGACTAACCGCTTGAGTTATGGCGCGGCCAACATTGGTACTACCTACTAGATTACACAGTGTCATAAACCAGAAGACGGGTATATGAATCTGTAAAAGTAAAAAGTAAAGCTATCCCTGTAACAGGCCGTGAAGGCCCATAGGGTTGTGAGACGTTAAGGGTCCCACATTACCTTGACAATCGGCTCAAAGATGGCGGTAAGGCTGTCAGCCTTACGCACCGGCCGCGCTTCACTCCCCAGGAAAATTATTTATTTAATTCCTGGTACTCATTTCTGTTAGAGGCTGAGTAGCGCTTTTTATTTATTTTTATTGCTAGTGGGGTGGGACTAAGTCCCTTGTACTGCGGCCACTTCTGGCCTATTGTACCAGCCCCAGATGATACGTGAGGGTGATTGTGGAGCAATTGGTGGAATGAATATTGGCAGGGGAACCGAAGTACTCGGAGAAAACCCGCCCCAGCGCCACTTTGTCCACCACAAATCTCACTTGACCAGACCCGGGATAGAACCCAGGCCGCCGCGGTGGGAAGCCAGCGACTAACCGCTTGAGCTATGGCGCGGCCGATCATTCAGTCAATACGTAAGTGAACCGGAGGGGCGTGTAGAGCCCCACCAGAGGAGAGAGGATATAGGAAGATTCAGTCGCCCGTGGGACGAGACACTTTAATGGGACCACTTTCATTTGCATAGAAAAGGAACTACACGGCTTCATGGCATCCCACTTGTCAGGTTTTTTTCTTTTTGTTTTCGAAGAATCTCATGAATAATTCGAATATTATGCGGGAGAGATATCATTGGATTTTCGCTCCCAAAGGCAGCAGTTCAACTTCCGTCATTGGATAGACGTACGGGCCTACACGGGATTCCCAAGGGCGTCACATGGAAGGTATCAAGTATGAAAACCAGCAAGTACGAGGGAGAGTCAATAAATAAGCCGCAAATGGAAGTAAAACAGTTGTAATGGACGTAATAGGTTTTCTATGTTTATCACAAGGGAGCAGCAGAGTCTAGCTGTCTCACGGGACATTTGTACGTGTCGGGAAGGGAAACTCTGAGAAATGTGAAGAAAATTTTATCAGGAAAATTCCTCAATTTAGGCCATTCGCCGTATCCTTCCTCATCCACTCCAATTTGTTGTCATTGTTAGTGACTAGACACAAGGTTTGGATTGATAATTGGATTTATGGAAAGCTTCTAACTCGTATCCACATGCAACTAAAAATCACTGTGCTGCAGCACATATAGTCTGTTAAGTCTTCACCGGTCGTTGCCTGTTCACGGCTCCCAATAATGTAGATTCTTCTGTTTTCGTACTCATGTCCGTACCGTCTGGCTACTAACACATAACTGCAACTCCTAGTCATGACTGGCTGACTTCAGAAGTCGAAGTCATTTTAGGGCCGACGGTCAGTCGGTCAGTCTCTCTTGCTATCAAGCACCCATTTGGGGCACAAGACTATATTTCTATTACTGTCAGACACTGCCACGGGTCTGTTGACGTGGGGCGCCCTCTCTGATGAGAGGACGGGTCTCTCTCTTACAATTACTGATGGTCCTCGCCAGTGCAGTCACTCTCGGGTCCGAGTCTCGCGGGACTTACGATCATATTTTACTGTCTCAGGTTCGAGACTCCCCCAACCTGGAGGGCCAGGCCCCCTTAATTATATTCCCCAGGAACATGGTGGCCCATTTATACTCCCAGGCTCTGCATTTCCTTTTCGTCGCCTCCTACGACTTGCAGAGCTGCAGTGCAGGTATTCGAATCGCCTCCACACCGGACCCAATTGCTCTCGCTATATAGCCTCGGTACTGATCGCATAGAAAACACCGTCTCCCACAGTTCATCTCTTTTTGCATGCGTGTCTACAGCAGCGGACACATGTTTATCGGCCGTTACCTAGCAGCGGGCAATTTTGTCTGGTTAAATTATTCCGGCCTTTCAGCTACCATGTCACATTATTATTCATTTAATTATATGATTCGACGCTACGTACTGTTAACATACTAACTAACAAACTAAGAGCGACTTTGAGAATTTCACAAGTAGCAATATTGAGCGTAACTCGTTAAATGTTTACAGAAATGAAAAGCATCTGTAATGAAATCTGTAGAGAAACACGAGACACACATTTTGTGCCAAGTACAATTTCCCCGTTAAGTCTTAAGGTTTTCGTAATAATTAAAACCAAAGGGAATTAAAACCCCAGTGCTGTTATGCTGGAGAAACACAGACTTAGGGTGTATGAGAACAGAGTGTTGAGGAGAATATTTGGACTGAAGAGGGATGAAGTGACAGGAGGTCGGAGAAAACTGCACAGTGAGGACCTTCATAACTTTTACTCTTCTCCAAATATACTTAATATGATCAAGTCAAGGAGGATGAGGTGGCCAGGGCATGTAGCACGAATGGGAGAGCAGAGGAATGCATGTAGGATATTGGTGGGAAAGCCAGAAGGAAAGAGACAAATGCGAAGACCAATGCTTAGGTGGACGGACAATATTAAAATGGATCTTAGAGAGATAGGATGGGATGGTATGGATTGGATTGATCTGGCTCAGGATAGGGACCAGTGGAGGGCTCTTGTGAACACGGTAATGAACCTTCGGGTTCCATAAAATGCTGGGAAATTCTTGAGTAGCTGCAGATTTGGCGGCTCCTCCAGAAGGGCTCAGCTCCATGAGTGAGTAAGTAAGTAAGTACTGTTCTGCTATGTTTACACTTCCTGTTATGTTATCGTCTGTTTCGTATTCAGAAAGAAATTCGTAAAAACCGGTTTAAAAGAATTCGCGATTCAATATAGAAGAGCTATTTTTATACACACCTCTATGGAAATTTCGCAATAATTTATGCTAAAATGAAATCGAGTGAATGACGATGTTTGACAGACTTGAGGAACAAGTTCTATGTTCGTCATCTCTACGTGTCGCCCCGGCCTTCACAGTACATATAAGGTTACCACCGACAGAACACCTGCGACACAAGTTAACTGTTTCATTGCCCCTACTTAAATTACGTCTACGGTTAATGTGTCGAATGAGTTCCTTTTATGGCTATGTCACGTTAATCTGGTTTCAAGTGTATTTTAGAATTATTTCCTCTTTTAACACCGCCTCTGTGGTATAGTGATCAGAGTTCCTGGTTACAGATCCAAAGGTCCCGGGTTCGATTCCCGGAACTACCAAATTTTCTAAGAAGAAATGGGTCTGGAACGGGGTCCACTCAGCCTCGTGAGGATAATTGAGGAGATATTTTAAGGAAATACCGGGTCCGGTCTAGAAAACCGAGATTATCGGCCGCTGACCACGTGACACACTCTATACGTAAAAGTTGGCACTAACTTCGCTCACAAGCGGCGGTCGCTCGGTCGGTATAGTTCGCTTGTGAACTACAAGGCACGGAGGTTTTCTCCCTCTTTTAACCCCTTCTGACTCAAATTCTCAGATAGTGAGGAAACAAAACCACAACTTCACATACACTTTCGCTAATTCCTCATTATTTTTATCTTTTTAAATTCCCGTTTTCGTCTTCCTCCTTCTTCTGCGTCTCATCTTCTGCTTTTTGTTGCTTTTATTGTCACCTGTGTTTGTCATCCTGCTATTCCTTCTACTTCCTCCCCCCTCCGCATTCTTCATCTACATCGTCGTCTTCTTTCCTTTCATTCCGAATCTTTTCTGCCGTCTTTCCCTTTACCTTCTTTTGTTTTCTCTCCTTCTTCGTGTTCACACAATCATTAGATTCTGGAAGGGTCAGAGAAAGGAACTAGCAATCTCCCCTTTTTCCTTTGATCCTTATTGGTTGCTTGGCATTTTCTTCGACACTGAAGACGCAAACAGTCGGTTCCTCTGAAACGTCGCTGAGCATCTGTCGAACTACGCGGCGTTACTTCACAGAAGGTAGTGTTCTTTGTGGACACCCTGTGAGAGCCTGAAATCGAAGAAATCCACGCATTTGTGCAACGTTTGTTTGCCACGACGTCGAACGTCTGTTCTAAACAGTTTCAATTCGCACGAATAGGTCACAAATGGTAGTCTTCTTTATGAATGTACTGTGACATAACGCCCGGAAGCCGGAATAGTGAAGTCAGAATAGACGTTCATTGTTAGGCAACGACTAAATAAAAACATTCCCGAGGCAACGAATACGCAAGCAACAATAGAGTAACTTCCGTTGCTATGCAACGGCGCTGTAAACATGCCTTCCCAACAAGAGAGAGAGGCTGTGTTTTCTGCGTGGCCCGTGCAAAGTGGTTATAGTGAAGAGTCGAGTTTCGAGACGCCAGACTGCCAGGATATGAGCCTAGGAGCAGATGAATTAAGTTGGTAGTTGCAGAAAAATGGCAAGAATGGAATTAGGCGGTACAAAGAACAGTTCATGTGTGATCAGAAATGACAGTGAGAGTTATAAAGCCGTTGCCTGGATACGACTAGTGAAGGCTGAGAACCCTACTGCGTGTGTAGATCAGCGATAGCGCTGTAATTCCGAGTACTGAGTATAAGGTGTTAATAAATCAAATCATCCAATTAAACTGCTACACGTGACGTTGCTATATCTATGCACAGTTCATTTGTTCCAACGTTTCTCTTGGAATAATTTCCGTCTGCGCCCGTATAATTGGTCACGTAACAGGCTGGTTCGAATAACGTAAAAGTATCTTATATAATTCATTCAAGGTTGAATCGATCCCACGGTCTGTGGGAAGAACAAACAACTGAAAGCGTAACAAATTGTCTTTTCGGCTAAACGATTTCTCGAAATAAACACTAAGTAATGCTTCAGTTCACGAAAACGGCTAAATATAAAAGCAATGAGTTTCAGTAACAAGTTAAGTTCCAGGAAGCAGAGTCGGTCTTACAAAGCTAACAGTCGTTAAGATGGCCGAGAGATTTCCCATCGTGTACTCAAGAGTCCGCCATTAGTTCATATCCTGATACAGACGCATGGAATCCACGACTTCCCACACTGTTTCTTTAAGATCGAGTTTAATATTATACTGCCAACGGCGTTTAGTTCTTCCTAGTGGTGGCTTCTCAAGAAGAGTTCAAGCTCCATGGAATTAGTCAATTTCTTAGAAAAGAAATCCGTGGCCCGTAGTCTGCAAGCGAACTATATCGATCGAGCGACCGCAGATTGTCGGCGAAGTTAGTGCCAACTTTAGAGGATAGAGGGTGTCGGGTGGTCAGCGCAAAGGATCCCCACGGCCGTTAATCTCAGTTTTCTAGACCGGAGCCACTATTTCTTTAAATAGTTCCTCAATTATCCTCACGAGGCTGAGTGGACCCCGTTCTAGACCCACTATTTCTCAGAAAATCTTGTAGCGCCTGGAATCCAACTCGGGACCTCTGGATCTGTAGGCAGGAACTCTGACCACTAGACCACAGAGGGGTCGCGTTATTATCGGGTCCGTAGGAATAAATATAAAGAAGACGATTATGAAGGGTTCTAACCGCTGATTCTAATGATATTAGTGAAAGTACCTATAATTTATATTTTTAAGGTGTTAAATTTTGAATTTATTGTTTCTTAAGAGCATAGTTTTTACTTCTTTTTGTTTGGAACCCTCAGAACTAACCGACATATTTAATTTTGTCAAAAACACTTTTCTTAAACAATTAGGCCGTGCCATAGCTCAGAGGGTTTGCCGCTGGCTTCCCACCGCGGCGGCCCGGGTTCGAGTCTGGTTCAGGTCATGTGGGATTTGTGGTGGACTATGTGGCGCTGGGGCAGGTTTTCTCCGAGTACTTCGGTTTCCCCTGCCAATCTTCATTCCACCAATTGCTCCACAATCACCTTCACCTATCATCTGGGGCTGGTACAATAGGCCAGAAGTGGCCGCAGTACCAAGTGGGCTCATTCTCACCACTTACTTACTTAGTCTTGGAGCTGAGCCCTTCTTGAGGAGCCGCCAATTCTGCAGCTACTCAAGAATGTCCCAGCATTTTATGGAACCCGAAGGTTCATTACCGTGTTCACAAGAGCCCTCCACTGGTCCCTATCCTGAGCCAGATCAATCCAATCCATACCATCCCATCCTATCTCTCTAAGAGCCATTCTAATATTGACCACCCACCTACGCCTTGGTCTTCCCAGTGGTCTCTTCCCTGTGAAATTTTACTGATGCGAAATGAAAAGAAGTAAACCCGGACGGTCTAATCCATGACAGTATAGACAAGTCTAGCGGAATCTTCTAAGGAAGGCTATGGCTCAAAAAGTGTTCTTTTTGCCGATGATGATGATGATAAAACATGGCAATCCAGCTGATCTATACCTAGAAGGAGTAGCCGCAGCACAGTGCATAATTATGAGGTGTGATAGAATGTAAACTTATAATGTTGATCTTAATGATGTGATATAAACAGTGTAGTGGTAATTACTGAGTTCAATGCTACCAACTTTGTGCTCTTGAAACGGTCATTTGTCATTCCATAATTGTTCTAATGTTTACTAATAGTAATTGATGGGCCGCGCCATAGCTCAAGCGATTAGTCAGTGGCTTCCCACCGCGGCGGCCCTGGTTCAGACCTGGGTCTGGTCAAGTGGGATTTGTGGTGGACAAAGTGGAGTAGGTTTTCTCCGAGTACTTCGGTTTCCCTTGCCAATCTTCATTCCACCAAATTCTCCATCATCATACATAACCGGGGCAGGCTACAATAGGCCAATCAGTGGCCGCCGTGCCGAGTGGACCCAGTTGGACTCCACCCACCATTATGGAAAAATATTAATCGATTCCTCAACTACTTATTACATCTTTAGGGGGGTTTTATATTCGTTAGAACATTAACCGTAAAATATAACGGTCTGCTTCTCAAAGACAAAATTTAAATCCTCGCCTTTCTGAGAATGTTTAAAAATCGTAGCTTAAATTACTAAAATTGAAAATCAAATATCTAAAAAAAAAAATGTAACACACAAACATACATAACAAGGAGTGGGGTTTACTGATTCTCTGTTCTCGAACGAAAGCACAAATCCTCAATATGCTACAATAATTGGTTCTCGAAGAATAAACACAGACCTGATTTTGGGGGGAGTGGAGTCAAAGTTTTGCGGGGGTACTTAAACTAGAAAAATCCGAGTTTTGAAGTACGTAAAACCTCGCCAGGGAGGCCCCCTCAGTCACGCCACATTTAGTAGGGTGTAGAAAACGTATGAACATCCAAATGCTGCTCACACTTCCATGGACCAAGGGGTAGGTGGATGGACAATATTAAAATGGATCTGAGAGAGATAGAATGGGATGGTATTGATCGGATTGATCGGGCTCAGGATAGGGATTAGTGGAGGGCTCTTGTGAACACGGAAATGAATCTTCGGGTTCCATAAAATGCAGGGAAATTCTTGAGTAGCTGCAGATTTTGCTTCTCCTCAAGAAGGGCTCAGCTCCATAAGTAAGTAAGTCATTATCTAGACTATATAGAGTCGACTGATAACAGGACTGATGAATTGGAAAGGATTTGGAAGGAAGCGGCAATGGTATATCGAGGTACCGCTCCGAGATTTGTCTACAGGTTGTGGGAAACTACAGGAAACTTTGGAATATCCGGCGACCTGGATGAAATTCGAAACGAGTCCCTGCTACAAAGCCTATGCACTATACTGAAGATCGCCTCTGTGGTCTAGTGGTCAGAGTTCCTGGCTACAGATCCAGAGATGTCGGGTTCGATTCCCGGCACTACCAGATTTTCTGACAAGTAGTGGGTCTGGAACGGGGCCACTCAGCCTCCTGAGGATAACTGAGGAGCTATTTCAAGGAAATAGCGGCCTCGGTATAGAAAACCGACATTAACGGCCGTGGGGATTCGTTGCGCTGTCCACACGACACCCTTTACCCGCAAAAGTTGACACTAACTTCGCCGACAAACGGTGGTCGCTCGGTCGGTATAATTCGCTTGCAGACTACAGGCCACGGGGTTTGTTTTGTTTTTTAGTTATTCTGGGTTCTTCTAGTATACTTTGTCTGATACACCTTTGAGTGTACGTCATGACTTGAGTTGGAGACCTGACGGAACAAAAGTCCCTGTGTGTTCAAACGAGATATTCTGTATAACGATTTTGGTTCCTACCGTATGTTGAAAATAAATTTAGTAATATTCTAATAATGACGTAACGATCTACATCATTATTTGATGACGACGCCTCCTCAAAAATGTCAAAGAATGACAATACGATGATAGTTCGTGTTGTAACCGCACCACTTAACTAGCTGGAGAGAAAGAAAAACTTGTGATTTGTTTTGTGTTGTTATAACACGCAAACAAACAAAAACTACTTTTTCCTCTCTGTTACAGGTCCTAATAATAACCTAATTAATGTGCGGAAGGATACACTGCAATGCAAGAAGAGGGAATAATAAGAAGCACTACAACTACCATAGCGTGATGCTTGAGAAAGCCGGCGAGCCAATTCTGAGAAGTGCTCGCCGGCCAGCCAGAAGGTGGTGGGGGTTGACCCACATCATGGCGGAGAAGAAATAACCAGCTGCCGTTAAGAGATATTTCTTGTACTTCGTAAGTACTTTGACAGCTGGCCCTCAACATCGCTTGTGCAGTACACTCTCGCTAATCTGGGTGTCGGCTAATCCGGTTCGAAATATGAAAACTGAAAAATGCTGTTCACAGTTGAGTACATACTTTAAAAGACATAAGGCACGTAGGAAGGCAAATGAGTCACTTGTCTGTTCACATAAACTTGACCATTTTTTTCAAACCTGCATTATTTCGTATAAAAACAAGTACAACTTCTGAGTTTTCTAGCGATAAATAAATATAATTACTTTTTATAGTTTTAAATACAGGTTCTACAGTTATATTTTGTTATTTTCATCAGCATTACTTACATAATTAAATTTTCTATTTATTTGTGTTCTAAGTGCTTTACTTTCTCTTAGGGCTATCTTTTGTTTCACTAATCCGGATTATCGCTTAATTTGGATTTTGATTTGGGGGTTTTACTGTATTACTGCTGCAGTATACATCTTACAAACATCGTTCACACATCTGTGTAAGCCCACAAACAAATATTGCAAAAACGTGTCTGTTAGAGTCGCCATGTTTGAAGATTACGGTCTTTTGTGATATGACGCCGTATATAACTTGAAGATGGAGGCAGCAGGTTCCTACGAATAAAGATAATATACGATACTACTCTGCCTGATATCCCAGAATTTGTACTCGTAATCTTCATAGCCAATGTTGCTAGAATTTCAAGCTACATACCACTTTTTTAGATGTGGACTCTAGGTTACACGTGATGAAAATAGCAAGATACAGCGGGACAGTGGCTGCAGCTGTATTATAGGACAGGTTACTGTAACTAAGGACATACACCCCTTATCTCAGTGGTCTTGACCAAATCCATTGCGCATTCTATTGACAACGGACAGTATTCTCCTTTATTACTCGGCTTAATATTGAACCCTGAAGATGGAAGCAGTACGTTCCTCCGAAACGTCGGTACACTCCTACAAAACTATATGGCATCACATCACATCACATCACATCGAATTCCATTTTAGGCCATATTTTGTATAGTTTTTACCGGTGTTACATCAATAGGCCACAAATTACTTCGATGTTTTTCAACTGTTATCTCACGGTGTCTCGTGTAACGATGTTTTCTGAAAAGAGAATAAACGAATACAAGCAAGGACATTGTGCCTCTCCACTCTTTGCTTGGGATAGTCCAGGGCCCTTCTACTTTCCTCCCTCTCCCTCCCGCCCGGCAGTAAAACCCTTGAGCAGAGATATTCGCCACAAATTCTGCACGCTCTACCGCGCGGGGCCGGCTCTGTGGCCGTGTTTACGACACAACCAGACGGCCTGGTGCCTGCTCTGTGAGAGGCTTGGGAAGTGACGCAAACAGCACCAGAATAACACCCGAGGCCGGTCGTCTTCAAGCACACGTCAACCGAAATCAAACAAAAACACCAACGAAACTGACTGTCAAAATAAAGAACGCGGATTTCATTACGACTGATCACACAGACCAACCCTTTGTAGCCATATTCGTCCATCTTATGTTTAAATAAACAATATTAACACGTTCAAGATTTCGGTCATTTCCTCCTCTTATGTATTGTCGCCATAAATCCTCAAGCAGTATTCATCTCTTTTCTGTTTTCTGACAAATATCGGAATAGTCATTAATTACACTATATTTTGAGATGTGATGCCGTGTAATCTGTAGAAGTCTATCGACGTTTCGGAGGAACGTACCGATTCTATCTTCAGTTTCGATAGGCAACAAGCAAACAGCAACAGTGGTTATGTCCCTTTCCAAGGCCAGCACAAATTCTCTGTGCTCCTGTTCGCTCTACCTGAACTCTTAAACACAACTATATCTCAATCTGCTTTTACCACGCTCGGCTAGCTTAGTTTACTCTATGATCCTGATGATGGAGGCAGTATGTTCTTCCGAAATATCGGTAAAATTCTATCAGGCTATACGGCGTCACGCGGTAGCGTAATTGGTTGAGGCATTATGCTACAAGCCGGAAGGTAGCGGGTTCGAGTCCCAATGAGGGGGATTTTTTTTCAATTGACCTAATCCTTCCAGCCGCACTATGGCCCTGGCGTCGACTCAGCCTCTAACAGAAACGAGTACCAAGGATCTTCCTGGGGGTAAAGGACGGCCGGCGCGTAAGGCTGACAACCTTACCGCCATCTGTGAGCCGTCTCACAACCCTATGGGCCTTCACAGCCTGTTATAGGGATCGCTTTTTACCATATGAGGAACTTCATAATTTGTACTCCATCAAATGGGTTGAGGTTGGCGAGAATGGATAGAAAATTGTGATTGGAAAACTTGAAGGGAAAGAGGACATCCGAGAGACCTAGGCGTGTATGGAAGGTAATATGAAAACGAATCTTAAGGAAATTTGATGGGAGGGTGTTGGTATGGCTCAGCACAGGGACCAGTGGTTGGCTCAATTTAGCTGAATGTCCGAGAAGATTCACTTCTCGTTGACGTAAAGGTATTAGCTCTGAGAGGGCCATAGACCCAGCTTATACAAACATACATAGGCCTGTATCCGTTCACTGCATTCAGCATGTCCTGAAATGCTGGATATTTGTGTGCCACCTCCGATGTTCACCGAGGCTGTGAGATTTGAGTCTCCTTCCGCGATAAGTATGAAGATTATTGGAATATAACGCCGTGTAGATTCGGAAGAATCTATTACCTCCATCTTTAGAGTAGAGTAAGACAGGAGGGGTGAAGAAGTTTACCCTGAAGATGAAGGCAACATATTCCTCCGAAACGTTGGTAACAATCTACCAGACTACACGATATTTAATCCTAAAAGACAGTAATATTTCATCAACGTTCTTTTGTCTTATGTGACGTCGTTTAATCTGCTAGTTACCAACGTTTCGGAGGAACCGGCTGCCTCCATCTTGAAAGTAGAAAGGCAGGGTGATAGACAACCCTGAGAATGGAAACAGCAGGTGCATCCAGAGAGTCTGGACTTACCAGATCATACAGCTTAAAGCCGCAGAGGAGAGTAACATTTTATCGACGTTCTTGTGTTTGGAATCAGGTCCATATCATCATAAATTCCTGTAGATACCGCAGGTTAAAACATATCGCGCTGTATCCTTCGGATTACATTAGCGCTAACCTTTAGATGTCCTCACATTAAAGGAATTCGGCCTTGGTGCAGTGCATCGGCATTCTTGTGAATGTTTGCGTTGCCACATTCTGTTGCCTACTTGCACGTACACGAAGACTCGTCAGTAACAGAAGACATAGCAAGGGAAAGTACTATCTTGTGGGAGCAAAGAAGAACAAGAAAACAGTGACGCAATGAAAGTCTCTTATTCCAGAGACGCCTGACGGCCACTGAAAACAGGGTTAGCATCTGGATAATATCGCTACTGGGGGAGGGGAAAAAAAAAAAGAAAACAGAAGCCGTTAAGGATATCTGAAATGAATTAATGAGATGATGTGATTAACTTAACGGAGTAGATCCCGCCCTGGGAAGCAAACAATTGCATAGCTACATCTGGGTCATGGAAAGAATGAATAGGGATGTTGTAGGTTCAAGTTGGCCGCCTGAACCCATACCTAGAGCGTATATCTCCTGTCTGTCAGCAAACAAACAAACTCCGTGGCTTGAGTCCGCAAGTGAACTACACCGATCGAGCGACCGCCACTTGTCGGCGAAGTTAGTGCAAACTTAACGGATAGAGGGTGTCGCGTGGTTAGCGCAAGGGATCCCCATGGCCGTTCACGAAATAATACGTTTCCTGAAGTGACACGGACTAATTCCATGGGGCGAGGCCCTAGATACTACTCGCTCAACTAATTACGAAATTCCCTGCTTCTATGTAAACAATTTATTATAAAATTAACATCTAAGATGTGACATTTTCGTATCCATACGTTTTATCGAGCCGAGATAACGCAGTCGGTATAGCGACTGGCTACGGGCTGGACGACCGAGGGGTCAGAGTTCGAGTCAAGGTAGGTTCAAGAATTTTCTTTTCTCCAAGTCGTCCAGACTGACTCTGAGGTCCCCCCAGCCTCTTATCCAATGGGTACGGGGGGCTCTTTCCCCGGAGGTAAAGCGGCCGTGGCGTGAAGGTGACTCCAACTATTTCCGAGGTCAAGAAAATGTAGATCTATACTTCCACTCCCCCATACGTCTTCATGGCGTATCTTACATTTATTACTTAACGACGCTGTCAGTTTCGAGATGTGGGGTCGAACTATAGCCATCTCATATGGAACTGAAGACACCATGGGAAGGGAGACGCGTCATGCGCAGACGCACAGATACTGCTGTCAACATTCTTCCTGTATTCATACGCAGGCGGAAGATTCAGACATGCTTACACAGGGATAAAGTAAAGCTGTCCACACAAGATATTAAGCACCCTGGTCCGTACGGCAGATGGACATTATAAATAAAAGTTACACTACTCAGAGAATGCGGGCTCGGAAATATGGTATATAATATATATATATATATATATATATATATAAGCTCTTTGCTGGGGGCCTATATTGTTGCCCGCCCACGCCACGCAGTCCGGCAACGGATAATGGATATCATTTTTCAGTGCAGTCGACGAGGACAGAATGCAGAAAGTGTGTATGTGTATACAAGCTGTGGGCGTCATTTATGATTCATGAGGCTATAAATGACACTGCCTTCCGTTCGAATATTCCGTGTTCAGTGGCGGACATTCCTTATTTCAACATTGATACGATACCATAAAGAAAAATACACAAACTTTAATTGACGCAAGTAAAGAGGTTGGTCCAGAAGAAAACACAGAGAAAACTAAGTATATGTTACTGTCTCGTGACCAAAATGAAGGGCAAAATCATGACACAAAGATAGGTGAGAGATGTTTTGATAATGTGGCACAGTTCAGATATTTGGGAACAACGACAACAAATCAAAACCTGACTCAGGAGGAAATTAAGAGGCGATTGAACTCGGGTAATGCTTGCTACCATTCAGTCCAGAACCTTTNGAGGGTGTCGCGTGGTTAGCGCAAGGGATCCCCATGGCCGTTCACGAAATAATACGTTTCCTGAAGTGACACGGACTAATTCCATGGGGCGAGGCCCTAGATACTACTCGCTCAACTAATTACGAAATTCCCTGCTTCTATGTAAACAATTTATTATAAAATTAACATCTAAGATGTGACATTTTCGTATCCATACGTTTTATCGAGCCGAGATAACGCAGTCGGTATAGCGACTGGCTACGGGCTGGACGACCGAGGGGTCAGAGTTCGAGTCAAGGTAGGTTCAAGAATTTTCTTTTCTCCAAGTCGTCCAGACTGACTCTGAGGTCCCCCCAGCCTCTTATCCAATGGGTACGGGGGGCTCTTTCCCCGGAGGTAAAGCGGCCGTGGCGTGAAGGTGACTCCAACTATTTCCGAGGTCAAGAAAATGTAGATCTATACTTCCACTCCCCCATACGTCTTCATGGCGTATCTTACATTTATTACTTAACGACGCTGTCAGTTTCGAGATGTGGGGTCGAACTATAGCCATCTCATATGGAACTGAAGACACCATGGGAAGGGAGACGCGTCATGCGCAGACGCACAGATACTGCTGTCAACATTCTTCCTGTATTCATACGCAGGCGGAAGATTCAGACATGCTTACACAGGAATAAAGTAAAGCTGTNGTATACAAGCTGTGGGCGTCATTTATGATTCATGAGGCTATAAATGACACTGCCTTCCGTTCGAATATTCCGTGTTCAGTGGCGGACATTCCTTATTTCAACATTGATACGATACCATAAAGAAAAATACACAAACTTTAATTGACGCAAGTAAAGAGGTTGGTCCAGAAGAAAACACAGAGAAAACTAAGTATATGTTACTGTCTCGTGACCAAAATGAAGGGCAAAATCATGACACAAAGATAGGTGAGAGATGTTTTGATAATGTGGCACAGTTCAGATATTTGGGAACAACGACAACAAATCAAAACCTGACTCAGGAGGAAATTAAGAGGCGATTGAACTCGGGTAATGCTTGCTACCATTCAGTCCAGAACCTTTTGTCTTCTCGTCTGCTGTCCAAAAACATAAAAATTAGAATATAAAAACTATAATTTTGCCTGTGGTTCTGTATGGGTGTGAAACTTGGTCTCTCACATTAAAGGAGGAACATTAGATTGAGGGTGTTTAAGAACAGGGTGTTGAGGAGAATATTTGGACTGAAGAGAGATGAAGTGACAGGAGATTGGAGAAAACTGCATAACGAGGAGCTTCATAACTTGTACTCTTCTCCAAGTATAATTAGAATGATCAAATCAAGGAGGATGAGGTGGGCTGGGCATGTAGAACGAATGGGTGAGAAAAGGAATGCATATAGGATATTGGTGGGAAAGCCAAAAGGAAAGAGACTACAGGGAAGACCAAGGAGTAGGTGGGTGAACAATATTAAAATGGATTATTATTATCATTATTGGAGGGGGTGGGTTTCCCCATGCACTTAGACCAGTTATTGGTCCATTGTGCGTCCCCCTTTAATTTTTACTGTCCCCATACCCTACCGGTAGACGGTGCGTGCTATCAGCCCGTTGAGCCAACGAGGTCGGCCCTCGGTACCCGGAGGACTTGTTCCCTGAATTTTTCCGCCCTTAAAAATTCCACGACCTCCGCCGGGTTTGAACCCGCGTACCTTGAGTCATGAGGTGGGAACGTTACACCTAGACTACGGAGGCCGTTATATTAAAATGGATCTTAGAGATAGGATGGGATGGTATGGATTGGATTCATCTGGCTTAGGATAGAGAGCATTGAAGGGCTCTTGTGAACACGATAATGAACCTTCGGGTTCCATAAAATGCTGGGAAATTCTTGAGTAGCCGCGGATTTGGCTTCTCCTCAAGAAGGCTCAGCTCCATGAGTAAGTAAGCTGAACTAATAGACGAAAAAGGTCATGTCAGAATTTGGGTATACCTAACGAAAAGTTCATATTAATGTTATCATCCAAATTATATTCTGTAACTCTGCCAAACGCGTACATTGTTGTGAGCAATGCGTGTCTTCGTCGGCACTACAGCATCTAGTGGATTTTATTTTACAGATGTTATAGCTCTGAAGACCCCCTCTGTGGTCTAGTGGTCAGAGTTCCTGGCTAAAGATCCAGAGGTCCCAGGTTCGATTCTCGGCGCTACCAGATTTTCTGAGAAGTAGTGGGTCTGGAACAGGGTCCACTCAGCCTTGTGAGGATAACTGAGGAGCGGCTCCGGTCTAGAAAGCCCAGATTAACGGCCGTGGAGATCCCTTGTGCTGATCACGTGACACACTCTATCCGCAAAAGTTGGTACTAATTTCGCCGACAAGCGGCAGTCGCTCGGTCGGCATAGTTCACTTGCGGACTACAGGCACGGAGTTTGTTTGTTATAGCTCCGATCAACTTCTAATCGATGTTTACTCTGCAAACTGCACACGTAAGTACCGTGCATCTAATTATACTCGTATGTAGGAAAGTTTCATATAACTACTTTACATGAACAAAAAATCCCTGTAAGAGGCAGTGGAGGCCCATAGGGTTATGAGACGTCGAGGCTCCCATATTTTCTAGGCAATCGGCTCATGGATGGCGGTGAGACTGTCATCCTTAAGCAACGGCCACCCTTTACCCCCCAGGAAGATTTCCTGGTACTCATTTCTGTTAAAGGCTGAGTCGACCTCAGGGCCATAGTGCGGCTGGAAGGTTTAGGTCAATTGAAAAAAATCCAATAACCTCGACGGAAATCGATCCTGCGACCTTGTGGCTTGTAGCATTGATTTACTTTCTTTTAGTTTGTTGGGGTGGGTTGAAACTGAGTCCACTTGGTACGTCGGCCACTATTTGACCTATTGTACCAGTCCCGCATTATAGATGATGATGAATGTGGAGCAGTCGACCGAATGAGAATTGGCAGGGGAAACCGAAGTACTCGGAGAAAACATGCCCCAGTGCCACTTTGTACACTACAAATTCTACATCACCTGATATGAGATAGAACCCGGGGAGCCGCTGTGGGAAACCGGCGACATAAAAGTGCAACAATTTTAGCAAGATAGATCACACCTGATGATGGCCATATACAGTCGAGTCACGTAATGTGAAAGATAGGGACCAAATAATATGTTACATTTAAGAAGGAAAAATACTTGCTAAATAAACATCTTTATCAACAGCAACTATCATCTGACCTGAAATGTGTGTTCAAGTCTTTGATGTCCATTTTATGACTTTCATGCCCATAATGCTTGCAGGTCTGCTGGTGGAAGAAAGAGAACCAATAAGTAAAGAGTAGCAGTGTGTACCACTTCAGACATTCTTCAGGAACTAACAGCTGATGCAAAACAATAAGGCTTCTTTGCAACAGACACGTATCAGCACATTTCTAGCCAAACAAAATGACATTTAAGGGGTGAATGGAGGATTACGCAGGGGCACACGGTAGCGTAGTTGGTTGATGCACTATGGTACAAGCCGCAAGGTCGCGGGATCGAATCCTCACGATATGCATTTTTTCAATTTACCTAATACTTCCAGCCGCACAATGGCCCTAGGGTCGACTCAGCACCCTCCTGGGGACTAAAGATGAGGCTGGCGCGTAAGACTGACCTCACCGCCATCTGTGAGACGATTGTCTAGAGAAACTGTGTGAGCCTCGACGCCTCACAGCCTTATGGACCTCTAAGGCATGTTACACGGATAACTTTGCCTTTTTTTATCCCTTTACCTGGAGGATTACATATACTGTAATCCGGTAGCTTCATTAAACCTCTCTCTAACTAACAGGACATGCTCTAGGATGGTGAGCACTAATGCCACTTGAAGCCTGTTTTCATAAGACTAATTTTTGCAAATCTCGTCTTTCCTTTATGTTTAGCGTCTATTAACATTCTTTCTGGTTCTCTCTAGTATAGTCTGTTCATGTTTGTAAAGGTCACGTTTCAGCCTCACGCGTCACGAGGTGGAATTTGAGTGGTTCATTAACACATTATCGCGTGGGCTGAAACTTAATGTTGGAGTAAGCATATTTTGGGATGAGGAAGGAGCTGAAACAGTCTGACGTCTGAAGTGATTGGTTGTTCCTGTTTTTACGTTCCTTAGACAGCAACAGCTGAGCTCAGCTCAATGTATGCGGACATGAGCAAGTAAAGCTATCCCTGTAACAGGCCTTGGAGGCCCATAGGGTTGTGAGATGTTGAGGTTCCCACATTTTCTAGACAATCGGCTCATAGATGTCGGTAAGGTTGTCAGCCCTACTCGCCGGCCGCCCTTTACCCCCAAGAATATTCCTGGTACTCATTTCTGTTAGAGGCTGAGTCGACCAAATGGCCATAGTGCGGCTGGAAGGATTAGGTCAATTGAAAAAATACAATGACCTCATCGGGATTCGATAGCGCGACCTTCCGATTTGTAGCATAGTGCCTCAACCAACTGCGCTACCGCGTGCCCCCGCCTACGAAGCTACTACGAAATCGCATGTCATCTGGATTGGAGTACCCACTGTATTGACATTTTCAGAAAAAAGAACTATATTTCAGATTTTATAGGCCTGCACAAATTGGTGTACCAAGTACAATTATAAAAAGAAGTGAGAATGCACCCGTACTGCAAAGGTAATTTCATTTCATAATACTGTAAACATACACAGATTTCACAGCGTCTTGACGCCACCGACGTACAGACGCTGCCCGCAGTGACAGATACTCGTAGTCATCTCATGATACAGTAAATGTAAAAAGGTAAAGCTATCCCTGTAACAGACCGTGGGGGTTCACAGGGTTCTGAGACGTTGAGGCTCCCACATTTTCTAGACAATCTGCTCACAGATGGCGGTGAGGTTGTCAGCCTTACGCGCCGGCCGCCCTTTACCCCCAAGAATATTCCACGAATATTCCTGGTACTCATTTCTGTTAGAGGCTCAGTCGACCCCAGGACCATAGTGCGGCTGGAAGGGTTAGGTCAACTGAAAAATTCCAATGACCTCATCGGGAATGGAACCAGCGGCCTTCCGGCTTGTAGCATAGTGCCTGGTCCGATATGTTTGAATTTCCCACCAGAATATGAATAACGGAGGGAGAAAGGGTAAAAAAAGCAACACAAATTCTCCGCGCTCAGTTAATTAAGCACCACGCTATGAAGACGTAGGGGGGACCTTGACCTCGGCTCTTGCCGTTTTACCCCCGGTACCCTCTGGATAGGAGGCTGGGTGAACCTCAGTGTCGATCTAGACGTTATGGAAAAGAGAAAATCCTTTTCCCCTGCCGGGAATCGAACTCCGATCGTCCAGCCCGTAACTAGTCATTCTGCCAATTGAGTGGCCCTGGGTTCTTCGGATGAACTTGCTGTTTCCATCTTCACCGCTGACGAGAAGTTAAGCAAGCATCAAGCAAGGACCTCACTCCGTTTGCTACTTGCTTCTTACTGGTTGCTTGATCTAATGTTTAATGGAGGCAGTCAGCTGACCCAAAGGCGATAAAAATTCTCACAGACGGCATCGTACCGCATCCCTGAGATGTTGCTCCTCGACATACGTAAGGTAAAAAGGTAACGGTAAAGCTATCCCTGTAAGGGGTCGTGTAGGCTCCCACATTTTCTAGTCTAGACAATCGGCTAACAGATGGTGGCAAGGTTGTCAGCCTTACGCACCGGCCGGCCTTTGTCCCCTCAAGAATATTCCCGGTACTCATTTCTTTTAGAGGCTGAGTTGACCCCAGGGCCATAGTGCGGCTGGAAGGATTAGGTCAATTGAAAAAGAAACAATGCTGGATTATTTGAAATATGTGATATTGCCCTCAAACACTGTTTGAGACAATAAACCGACCTGGGACACCCCTGAGAGGTGGGTTCACTAGACACGTGGGAACAATAGCGGTCAAAGACTGGAATGCAGAGCTTTGGTCTGATCTTCCGACACCAAGGACAGGAACACATTGCACCTGCTGCCATGTGCGGACATTGGGATGTCAGGACGTCAGAGGTTGGTTGGGCATTTCGTCAGATATTTAACGATACGAAACACAGAATTTGTAGAAAAATAAGGAAGGTCGCTTGTTTTGAAAAAAGGACCACTTGGAAGAAGGATGGGAAAACAAAAATTCCGGGACGTTTGTCATGGATTATGCGTTCCATAAAAAGCGGATGATTTCTTGAATGCCTGAGCAACTGCTAGCTTCTCAAGAAGAATTCTGCACCATGTACTTCGCTTCTAGCCTACTTTCTTAAATTAAAAATATAGGCTTATGAGATCACCATGCTGTCTGTTTGCGTGTCCTCCCCCTTTAACTTTTGAATACCTTGACCAATCTGTATGAAACTTGGTATGTATATCATGGAACCTGAGCCCATCTCAACAACATACTTCCCAGTTTCCTCCCATCAGCCTGTGTGTCTAAATGTATATCCCTCCTGTCATTGCTAGGCAACGGCTAGGTAAAAACAATAACGCGGCAACGAATAAACATGAATTGTTGGATGCGTTCCTTTCTATACAGTCCGTGTCTATCAAGAAAAGTATAAAATTAGTTCTTCCCAGAACTTCTTGTTTTTAGTTTTGTGTATCGTAATTCTGCGAAAGATTATATTGATAAACAGGAAAATAAATAGATGAAACCCGAGAGGTGGGGTAAGTCATTAGACTTGTATTTGGTATGTACTCGGTTCGAGTCTCAGCTGGGACACCGACTAGCCTGTTTGAGGTATGTCGTGTTTTTCCTCAGTACCTCCATGCAAAAGTTAAGTTTCTCCATTAAACTACGATCACTTCCGTCCTCTCCGATTCAGCATTCATTTTATTCAAACATTCGGCTGATTACTAGACAGTGCCCTAAAATAACCCCAACAGAAATCAATAAATGGGTTATTGCCCCTCAACCCCGCCATACATAAACCATAAATTTGACATTAACTTTAATAGGGTGTCACCAACACATGCTAGGTAATCTGCACACAAAAGCGGTCAGTCAACTCTGTGATGTCTGTAGGTAGAACGGAAAGGGAAGGTGTTTGTCTACTCTACGAGCACACTTTGCGTATCTCATCGCTTCTCATTTGATGAGACCTGTCTCATCAACAAACCGGTTTCCAACAGACAGAGAATCAAAGACAGGAAGGAAAATATATATCGGTGCAACCAACGGTACGTGTTTAATCACATACAAGTGAGAGTACACATAACATAACCATTTTGGGCCCACAATGTACGCACACGTACTTTCCCGAAGCTACAGCCTTGTAGTTTTGTTTAGGGACACTATCTGCACTCACTCACTGACGGAATTGAGCCCTTCTTGAGGAGCTGCCAATTTTGCAGCCACTCAAAAACTTCCCAGCATTTTATGCAGGTTCATTACCGTGTTCACAAGAGCCATCCACTGGGCCCTATCTTGAGCCAGATCAACCCAATCTATATCATCCCATTCTATCTCTCTAAGATCCATTTTAATATTGACCACCCACCTTCCTCTTGGTCTTCCCAGTGGTCTCCTTCCTTCCGGCTTTGCCACCAATATCCCACATGCATTCCTCCTCTCCCCCATTCGCGCTACATGACCTGCCCATCTCATCCTCTTTGACTTGATTATTCTAGTTACATCTGGAGAAGAGTAAAAGCAATTTAAATTAATTACTGAAATTTAATTAAAATCAGCGGGCATGCATTAGCGTAGTTGGTTCAGGCACTATACTACAAGGCGGAAGGTCGCGGGATCGAATCCCGATGAGATCATTGGATCTCTTCAATTGACTTAATCCTTCCAGCTGCACTATGGCCCTGAGGTCGACTCAGCCTCAAACAGAAACGAGTACCAGGAATATTCCTGGGGGTAAAGGGCGGCCGGCGCGTAAGTTTGACAACCTTACCGCCATCTGTGAGCCGATTTTCTAGCAAATGTGGGAGCCTCGACGTCTCACAACCCTATGGGCCTCCACAGCCTGTTACAGGGATAGCTTTACTTTTCTTAGTTAAAATCTTTTACAACTGTCTTCGAGAAAACATTCATTTTGTTCTGTGGGGCACATCCGAAGGCTCACTACTGCAGAATATAAACAAAATCCGTTTAACCGTTCAGGCGCTAGCGAGGCGCACGGATATACAGACAGACGGACAAACGGTATTCGCACATTGTTCGTAATGAGGGGAAGGGGGATTGAAATGGATAAAACGTAAAAATCTCAAGAGAGATTTTTTCCGCCACTAAGAAGTTTCTCATTCTATGTGCATCAGAAAGTAAAGGTAAAGGTAACCTTTAGTAATTTATGTCTGATTTATGTTCAGGTGCCATGTTACTCAAACAGTTCCTAACTAATATTATCAGACACGGCGACCTAAGGTTCTCATGTCAGTGATCCATAAGTTTACTGTCCCCTGGGTTATGAAGCCGTATAGTCTGGTAGATCGTTACCAACATTTCAGAGGAACCTGTCTGCAGTTATATTTTTCTACCTTGAAGATTCACGTAAGAAACATCCCCGAAACGTCGGTAACGTTCTGACATATTACACGCCACTGTATGTCAGAAGACATACAATGTGTGCCATAACAAATGACAAATGTCTTGATGTGAGAACACATGGCACGAAACCATTCCTAATCTGATTGTAATTCGCTCCGTACTGTTCTTACTGTTCAAAGCGAACCACTATCAAGTAGTTCTATAAATTTTTCCTAGTTGGCCGTCATCCAAAAAAGCAAGACCACGTCTTACTTACTCTACACCCGCCTTTGATCACATTTGACGTCCGAATAAACATTACGGACTGGACGGAACGGGGATAATGAATAGTCTCCATGCGTTGCCTCCATAGTCATGACCGAAGAGTAAGCCGAGATGATAGAGCGCACTTGTTACACACGTCTTGCCAGCTTATTTGCTTTCCTTAGTCTTTGACCCTGAAGATGGAGGCAGTACATGCCCCCGAAACGTCTGTGAACTACCGAACTACACGGCATCACACCTCAGAAGACAGCATTCTTCATAGTCACTGTTGTTAGAACCTCAGATCTAACGCAAATCTATATTTTTCTCTGAAGGTAAAAGACTACGTTAGAAGTAAAAAGTTAAAATTGCCCCTGTGCTTAGTTGAACACCACGCCATGAAGATGTATGGTGGAATGGAAGTATAGCTCCTACATTCTTGGCCTCGGCAAGAGATTGAGGTGAGTTTTCAGCTTCACACACACCGGCCGCTTTAAGTCCAGGGAAAGAGCCCTCAGTACCCATTGGATAGGAGGTTGGGTGGGTCCCAGAGCTGGTCTGGATGCTGTGAAGAGGAGAAACATCCGTTTCCCCTAACGGTAACGCTGGTATAGCCTGTCGCTGTACCATCTGGACCATCCCAGTCCCGCAAAGAGGCTGTGGTGTCTGAAAAGATTAATCTGGAAAACGGACAGGTGCATTGTTCGGAAGATTGCAGTCCACTGGTTTGTGCTGCTCGCCACCAGACTGCGCGTCTGCTGAGTGAGGGAATGATGGGCAAAGTGACCAGCATGGCAGGAGGAGAAGGTAATGTCTTGCTGCTTGGCTGACCACGAGTAAACACAATGCCACTATAAAGAGAAACCCAACGCAGATGCAATGTACCAACCTTGACGTGCGTCCAATGGCAGATTTGCCAAAGCTACAGAACTTTCTGCGGAGAAGTAGGAGGAGGAGGAGCAGAAAGCAACGGACAGATATCGGGAAATACTCCTTTGTAAATAGGACCATACAGCTCTGGAACCAACTGCCTGCAGATGCTTTAGGTACTCTGTCCTGTAAACCAAGCAATTTTAGGCAAAGGGTTAGGAAAGTGACAAATGAGGCGAAGTGAAGTTGGGGTGGAAAGAATTAAAAAGAAAAAATAATTGCAGTGAAGTGAAGTGAAGTGAAGTGAAGTAAATGACATTACGCATCCATGACTGTTGGTTTCCTTTTGTTTGTGTTTTGGGTGTTGTATTTTTTTTCTTCTCTCTCTCTGTAATTGTTGTTGTATTTGTTGCAGCTGTTTGTATTTCTCTGTAATTGTTGTAGTTGTAAGATTTGAGGCTTCATTGTTGTAGTTGTTAATCATATTTGGTTTGTATTCATTGTGGTAGGATGTCCTTATTGTTGTGTTTTGTGTATTGTGTTTTGTTTGAACGTGTTGTCACTTAGTGTAATGTGTGTTACTTGTCTGTTGTGTCCTATTGTGTACTACTGCCACCGGGCTAAAACCCAATTGCAGTATAATAAATAATATATATAAGTCCCGTTACCCCTAGCTTCACATTTATCAGATCTATCAGAATTTTCGTGCACAGTAAATCTGGGGTAAACGGAACTTCAAATATTGCCTGTCTGCATCACTACCGAACTTACGTAATGCAACGAGTAGGCAACTTTACGGAAGAGAAATGTTGCGTGTGTCCACCAAGATCTCCGGTGTGGCGATTTTAGTTCCCATCATGTGTTGATGATAACAGATCTACGTCACGATCTGACGATTTCGTAAACTCGAAGATGTTTTACAGACAGTTTATCAGCTCCTCGTTTTCAGCCCACTAATGAAGCATTTCCATTCTTTCAGCTTATCAAAATTAAAGCTATCCCTGTAGCAGGCCTTGGAGGCCCATAAGGTTGTGAGACGTCGAGGCTGCCACATTTTCTAGACAATCGACTTACAGATGGCGGTGAGCTTGTCAGCCTTATGCGCCGGCTGCCCTTTACGCCTAGGATGATTCCTGGTACTCATTTCTTTTAGAGGCTGAGTCGACCCCAGGGTTGGAAGGATTAGGTCAATTTAAAAATTCAATGATATCGGGATCCGATCCCGCGACTTTCCGGATTGTAGCATAGTGCCTCAACCAACTAAGCTACCCCCTTTCTTTCAGCTTATTTTATATTTATTTTCTATTCACGTATAAGTTAAAGATAAAAAAAAGCCTCCATATTAGTGTGGGTGTAACTGCCTTTACCACTACAGAAAAGTTGAAGTCATGTTCTGGGATGTGAAGCCGTACAGTCTGGTAGATATATACCAACGTTTCGGAGGAACCTACTTCTACTATCTACAGTATAGAAGGCTCATTCGTCTTCATCGCCTTCTGGGATGTGACACCCTGTCTGGTATACGAACGTTTTAAATTAAATTTCTGCCCCCATCTTCAAAGTATAAAAATGGAGGAAACAGGTTCCTCCAGACGCTGGTATCTGCCAACACAGCGTCACACCCTAGAAGAAAATCTTAACCTTCCAGCCGCACTATGGCCCTGGGGTCGACTCAGCCTCTTACAGAAATGAGTACCAGGAATTTTCCTGTGGGTAAAGGACGGCCGGCGCGTAAGGCTGACAACCTCACCGCCATCTGTGAGCCGATTGTCTACAGAATGTGCGAACCTCGACGTCTCACAACCCTATGGGCCTCCACGGCCTGTTACAGGGATAGTTTTACTTTTTTTATTTACTGTCGTGAAAACCAGGAATAACATAGGGATTATGAGTTCAAGCAACCCCTGGAACTAGACATCACGCTCTTACGATTATCACAAATACCCACACGGCACCGGTGTCCATCTACCAGACTACGCCGTGTCACGTCCCAGATGACAGTAATTTTAATATTGACGGCTATGGGAACCTCAAATTTTAGACGGGTTACTGTGTTGGAGGAACCCCTACAATAAACATCCACACAGAGTTGGTACCCATATACCAGACTATACGGTGTAGTAATATTCAGAGCCATGAACTCTTTTAAGTGTTGTACATTTTGTAGATTCTAAAGGGTTTTGACGATGGTAGATGACACACAGAATTACTGGGTTTTTGGACTTTTTCCATCGTCCGGAATTCCAGGTAACAGAGGACACGACGTTTCGGAAACTGGATCTCACCTGAAGACGGAAACAGATCCAATTTCCGAAACGTCGTGTCCTCTATTACCTAGAATTCCGGATGATGGAAAAAGTCCAAAAACCCAGTAATTCTGTTGGTCAGCCCTGTTCTGGCTGCACGCCCACGACTTTCACTTCGGTCCGGTATCAACTCCCCCTTCCCACACACAACAACGACTATTACAACTATGGCGAAACAAAGCCCCGTTTCCGTAGCAGCGATGGACGAACTTCGCGCTTGGTTTTCTTACGGTTCTCAGAAAGCAGTAATTAATTCAAAAGGACTCTGCCTCTTTAAAGACGCTCTGGCTGAAAGGTTAAAGAGTCCCAACTATACATCTGGCACGTGAGGGTTTTGACTTCTTGGAAGAGTGAGTTTATTTCTGCAGTAAGAAGTAAATTCCAAAACGGCATAACACCTGCGCAGCAAGTTTCATGTCCTGGCTCCGCTATAGCAACAGTGTTCTGCTGTCTGTTGTTTCACGCGTATGACCTGAGCTAGAAACATTTATCACTTATCTTATTAACAATTAAACATGTTTACTCACTACGGAACAATTACGAGTAAAAAGGTACGGTAAAGCTATCCCTGTAACAGGCCTTGAAGGCCCATAGGGTTGTGAGACGTCGAGGCTCCCACATTTTCTCTAGACTAGGCATGTCCAACGCATCGATCGCGGGCCGATTTTTGGTCGATCTCAAAGACCTATATGTAAATTATACGTGAAAAGAATGTAAATTCACTTGTAATACAAGATGATTATATTCAGATTTTGAAGGGAAAATACGTGTTAAAGTAATCTGTACTTTCAGTGTATGTTGCTTTTACAATAAACATCATGTGTCGTGTTATTTTTACCAATATTTTTGCTTAAAGCGAGGTATGACGATAGGAGACGGTGGTAGTTCACTGGCAGTTTTGACACTGAAAAGTCGATCACAACCTGTTTGATGTTGGACATGCCTGCTCTAGACAATCGGCTCACAGATGGGGGTAAGGTCAGCTTTACGCGCCGGCCGCCCTTTACTCCCCAGGAAGATTCCTGGTAGTCATTTCTGTTAGAGGCTAAATCGAACCCAGGGACATAGTACAGCTGGAAGGATTAGGTCAATTGAAAAAAATCCACCTCATGGGTACACGGTACAATTAGTCACAAGAAAAAAAAACAAACTCTGTGGCCTGTAGTCCGCAAGCGAACTATATACCGACCGAGCGAACGCCGCTTTTCGGCGAAGTTAGTGCCAACTTTAGTGGTTAGACGGTGTCATGTGGTCAACGCAACGAATCCCCACGGCCGTTAATCTCTGTTTTCTAGACCGGAGCCGCTATTTCCTTGAAAAAGCTCCTCAATTATCCTCACGAGGCTGAGTGGACCCAGTTCCAGATCCATTACTTCTCACGAAATCTGGTAGCGCCGGGATTCGAACCCGGGACCTCTTGATCTGTAGGCAGGAACTCTGACCACTAGAACCACAGAGGCGGCCACAATTAATCACTGCAAATAAAAACAAACCTTAAAATTACCATTCACCAGTCACAATAATTTCCACGTGGCGAAATGAACGTTTTCTTTCTGCAATATTAGCGGGACGGGGCGCAGTACGCATGCGCAGTCCTATTCTGCCCTCACTCGAGTCAGTTTCTCGTGGTGATGGTGATCTGAAGAGTATTATCTTCTGGGACATAAATTTCATGACGCTGTCAGTATACAGCCCATTTAGCGTGGAATGGGAGGGTGTGATGAATTGAAAGGGATTTGAAAGGAGACAGTTGTGACCCAATCAAGGTGCAATCCCGACATTTTCCTGCAGGGAGTGAATAAAACAACTGAAGACCTCATTCAAGATATTCGGTGTCCCGGCGAAGACTCAAACCGAGCACTTGCTGATTAAAAACTGTACAACGTTCACAGCTACGTCATTTTGCTCGGTCGTTTGGAGTTCTTGGAAGCGTGACTGTTCTGTGGTACGAAGTAGGAGAAAATGGCTTCACATCTGTATAGGAAGTGAAGTAATATATTTCTGCATTATAAATATTTAAATATAACGGCTGTCTGCCGTTTGACGTTTCATACGTTAACTCGAAAACGTAAATAGAATGAACGAATAATGGTAGGTCATATCTATGCTTCTCCACTGTCCTCGAGTTTCGTTTCCGAAAGACACTTCACAATTTTGTGAGGAAAAAAAAACTGTATTTGAGGTCTTTACGTATGTAAGGGGGGGACGTGGTAGCGTAGTTGGTTGAGGCACTATGCTACAAGTCGGAAGGTCGCGGGATCTTATTCCGATGAGTTGGATTCTTTCAATTTATCTAATCCTTCCAGCCCCAATATGGTCCTGGGGTCGACTCAGCCTCTAACAGAAATGAGTACCAGGAATATTCTTGGGGGTAAAAGGCGGTAAGGGGTAAAGCTGACAACATCACCGCCAACTGTGAGCCGATTGTCTAGTGAAAATGTGGGAACCTCAACATCTCACAATGCTATGGGCCTTAATGGCCTGTTACAGGAGTACATTTATTTACTTTTTACGTATGTAATGTTCATTTTCGTTCGTGTCAGTCAAATATAAGAGCCAGAGTAGCTCAGGTAGTGTAGTGAAAACCAGTTCTGACCAGTCTCGCCCTCACGAGTAGGTGGCACTCCGGCTATACATTCGGGATGTGCCGTGTTCAAATCTGGGGCCAGTGATTAGCAATCGTGACTGATATTATCCGTGGTTTTCCCTGGTCCCTCAGGACAAATATTACATTAGATTAGGTTGCAACAGCTTCCGCCCCATCATTCGACTTTATATAGTCTGACGTACAAAGTCCAAACAGCTCAGACCTCAGTGAGAAGCTAATAGCTACATGGGTAGTCATGAAGCTGCTAACATTTTATGGAGCCCAAAGGTTCATTACCCTATCCGCAGGAGCCCGCCATTGGTCTCTGTCCTGAGCCAGATGAATCCAGTTTACATTTCCCAACCCAATTTCTTCAAGATCTATCTTAATTTTATCCTCCCATCTACTTCTAAGTCTTCCCATTCTTTCATTCTTTAAGATTTTTCTTACCAAAACTTTGTGTTCACTTCTCTCCTATGAGTGCTACATGACTTGCCCATCTTATATTCCTTGATTTGACCATCCAAAGAGTATTTAGCGAAGAGTACAAATTATGGAGTTCTCTCCAGTCTCCAGTTCCTTTCTCCCTCTTAGGTCCACATATTCTTAGAAACCTGTTCTCAAGCACCCTCAATATATGGCGATTAGGTTCTCACAGCGGTAGTCATTAAAGAGTTCTACCTTCTGTGATACTACCACGTGGAACTATTTACCTTCTACTGAGTCAAGTCAAAGTCATGTTACGACTGACGATCAGTCGGCCAGTCTATCTGGTGTCAAGCCCCTTCTGGGGCCCAAGACCGGATTTTTGTCAGAAAGTTGCGGTTTTGTCGATGTGAGGGTCCGTCTCTGACTCAAGTCAAAGTCACATTGCGACTGACCTGTCTTGGTGTCGAGCCCCATCTGGGACTCATGAACAGATATTAGTTCCTGTTTAACACTTTCTTTATTCGCTCAGTGGGGGGTGGAGTCCAGCTGGGCCCACACGGCACGGCGGCCATTGATTGGCCTATTTTACCTGCCCCGGGTGATTATGATGATGGAGAATTTGGTGGGCTGAAGATTGGCAGGGAAAACGAAGTACTCGGAGAAAAACCGCCCCATCGCCACTTTGTCCACCACAAATCCCGCTTGACCAGACCTTGGATCGAACCCGGGCCGCCGCGGTGGGAAGGCAGCGACTAACCGCTTTAGCTATGGCGCAGCTTTGTTTAATAGTTACTGTCCTGTCCATGTGAGGCGCCCTCTGCGACGAGAGGACGGGTCTGTCGTTTGTCAGAGTCACAGTCAGCAGTAATAAGACAGTTGTTAATAAGCACATTTTATTTGTTATTAAAAGTATGTACGCGTATATAATATATAAGGCCTCTGTCAGTCCAGGCTCAGTACAACAGATCATACCCTATCTTCAGTAGCTCCCGCTACAACGTCAGTATAATTACTTGAACGGTCGGATGCTTGACTGCAGCCTTCACACTTTATTGAATTTCTTCTAAATAATATATAGAATTCAGTTCGTACCTCACAGGAAACACATTACATCATCACTACAAAGTGCAACCGGCTAATGTTGTTCAGGGAAACAATCGCTGTTTATTCCGAGAACCGTATGGAACATACAAATACACAGTGTCGGTAGAATGCAGAGTTTTGTTACATTACACAGGGCGATACATTTTGTATCCAACGGGCTTCAAAAGGTTAATGTGAGACAGAACGTTTCACAGTGTTGTTAAACTGTACATAAATAAACGAACTTCATCATCCTTAACTTAGCCACGATATCGCTGTTTCAAGACGTTCAACTAAAATATCATAGAACTGCAATATTTCTGTCATTCAAAACAGATAGTTTACAAGTCAGTGCACTTTGTTATCGCGTCTGGTTCACACTGTCAGTGCTGACCTCCCCACAGTTCATATGATGTTTTAGTATTCTATTTAAATGTCAATAATTCCTTCACATGTCACTATTAATAGTTCAGTCTATTATACAGATTTCGAGTTAAGCTGTAGTTTTCCTAAAATATCTCATTTATATTATAGCTGGAATTCAGTTCAAACGCTCATGTTCCACTTCTTAACATATATTTTACTATTATCTTTCCATCTGTATCTAGGTCTTCCAAGCTTCTAATTCCCGTCAGGTCTCCAAACTAAAATTCTGTAAAGAAAGCAGGATGAAGAGGAAAGAAATTAGATAAATATATGAAATAAACAAGAGAAAGGGGGAAAGATATAAGAAGAGGCTGAAAGAAGCAAGGAAAGTAAAGAATATAGGAAATAAAATGAAAGAAACTAACTGAAATGAAACATACAAAGAGACAGGGTGAGGGGGGAGAGATCAGAAAACGTCCGATGCCTTCCGCACGTTACACTTTTACAACATGGCGAAGAATTTTAACTAACAATCACATAAGAATTGGTGAGGAAAGCCGTCTTACAAGACCGGCCAGTCATTGATCAGAACATCATAACTCCTTCTCTCTCTCTCTCTCTGTGTGTGTGTATATATATATACGATCTGTAACCGTCAGATTATTCAGTCTCATTACGCAATTACAGGTTACAGGTTAGTATAGTAGGTCACAAACGAGGAAGCTGTTTTTTATCGTATATCGTGCGTATTCTGTGAGCACATAATACTTTTACAGGAGTATGTGAAATGTAGCATATTATACAAAGGAAGCGGTTCACGATTGACTATTTTTGCGTGTCATTTGTGTGAGATGGCGTTAGAATTCGGTCTCAACGTATCATTCGATGGCCTGGTATATAGGACTGGAAAGGAATATGTGAGAAAGCGGGGGAAATTAATAGTTACGAAAGCTTATATAACGAAGGATGAGACTTTTCGTTGAATTCTCAACTAGTCTTAACGCTGGTTTCATTTTAAAACAGTGGATGTAGTTGTATCTTGTAAGAGCTTACTTGACGCCAGAATAGAACGAGGTCATGTAGGGCACACACACACACGTATGACTCATTGTTCTTGTTAACCTTAAATCTCATGAAGAGACAACAGCTCTCGCGTATTTCCAACCACGTTTGTAGGCATGCGCGAACTCTGGTTACCGAAAAGTCTCTTCAGCATAAACACGTTTCTCTGTAGATGTGTTTCTAGAAACTTTGTCGGTTTTCCTCTTCAAGCCAAACACTTCTTCTCAGAAATGGTAACTAGGCAAATAAAATGTGGACTACAGCCAATATGATTAAAAACAATTTTACGTCAGGGATGCGCAAACTTTCCATAGCGTCGGCCACATAAAAAAAAAAAACAAACTCCGTGGTTTTATTCCTTGAATAAATTTCCTTGAAACAGCTTCTCAATTATCCTCACGAGGCTGAGTGAATCCCGTTCCAGACCCACTACTTCTCAGAAAAAATCTGGTAACGCCGGGAATCGAATTCTGACCACTAGACCACAGAGGCGGTCGTAAAGTGCTGTTATATTATTTCTAACTGATATTTCATCCTCGTCCGGATGTAAATTTAAAATTATTTAGCCAGACTGATAACAATCATGTATGATAACGTAGAGTGGATAGGTGTTGCTATGCCATGACTGCGAGATGGGCAATTATATCAGAGCAGTTTCTAGGCAACGGTTCGGTAAACACGTTCCAGTGGCGACGAAAGCGCAAGCAACAATTAAGGTATTTTTGGGCCATAATAATGGAAACGGCGTTTTATATGTGGTTCGTGCCGAAATGTTATAAGCAGAGATGGATGAATTCCAAAGGAGAGGCCCGTGTGGAGGCGGGTTCGATTACCTCCATCGTGACCCTGCGAGTCTTAGGAGGCGATGAAAAGAGACGTCTAAAATTTGAGACAGTAAAATATGGTCGCGAATACCAAGGGACTCGGACCCGAGAAAGACTGCGCTGGCAAGAGCCAGCAGCATATACAAAAGACAGACCCGTCCTGTCGTCAGAGAGGGCGCCCACAAAAAAAAAACAAGACAGTAACTGTCAAATAGGAATAAGGATCTGGTCGCAAGCCCCAGTTGGGTGCTTTATGCCAAGACAGACTGGCCGACTGACCGTCGGTCGTAACATAAGCCTCAGACCCCAGAGGAGGTAACCGGCAGGCAGTTCTGAACGGGAGTCGGTAAAGGAATAACGTGAGCGCGGGAAACTGAAGAATCTCCACTGTTAGTAGCCCTTGCAAGGGAACGTCTGTGAAGAGACAGCAGGCTGAGAAAAGACTTAACAGGTGCTGTGGTGATTTGTAAATTGTGGAGATTAAGGGTGGCGCTGTAATTGCTTGTAATTCTGAGTCGTGTGGTATAAGTGGTCAACAAATCCATTCACCAATTCAAACCCCTTTTATAGTCACACACCGCATCTGACAATAATCGACGACGTTCGTGTAGTGGCAACGGTTTAAACTTGTAATCTGGAGGTGCTCGGTTCGGGTGTTGGCTTAGGCACCGGCTTTCGTTGATGTTTCTGTGGTTTTCCTCACTCTTCCCATTTCCGCAGTGGTACCTCCAATAGGCCACAACCACTTCATCATACCATTCGGCGCTATATAGCCCGATGATGAAAGCGTCGTAAAACCCCCGGTAAAGGTAAACATGTCCCTGTGCATAATTAATTAAGCACTAAGCTATTGTGACGTACTGGGGGCGTGGAGGTATAACTCCACTATTTTTGATCTCGGTACTAGGTAGAGATGAGTCGTCGGCTTTACGGCCTGGTCTGCTTTGCCCCCGGGGAAAGAGCACACTGAATTCATTGTGTGGGAGCCGATTTAGAAATTGTGGAGAACAGAAAAAAAACATTTTCTCCTGCCGGGAATCGAACCTCCAGCCCGTAGCCCTTCGCTATGCCGATGGAGCTCCCAATAAAATAAAAATTCTACCCTGCAGATGGCGGCAGTAAATGTAGGTACCTTATACCAGACCACATACCATTACTTCGAAGAAGAAAAGTAATCTTTAAGAATACTGGTTTCGATTCCCATCAATGGACAAAGGCCAAATGTATAGTCAAGTTTTTACTTTGATTTCTTCATTGTTCTTCCTATCAATTTATCATTTTTTTTTTGCCCAGCCACAGTGGTTTAAGTTAAATCACTTTCTCAAGATTCCATTCCGCTCCAATCCATTTCGAACACAGGCGACTGCCTCGATCCAACTTTCTATTCCCATCTGAGGCCCCTCGTCATCTTCGTCACGTACCAGCGATCAGTTCTCTGCCGCGTTATATTGGAGGCGCAGTTCGCAAAACTGTTCTGAGGCAAACATTCCAGTCTCTCCTTCCATTTTGCTCCAGTTCTATCTTTCCTCTATGAGTGTCAGAGGGTAGACGCTACGTCCTACAGTTCTAGTCTTTCTCGGTCCTGCCGTGTCAGCACTGCTAGCCTGTGAACCTACAGCCAACCCTAGGAGTCCTGAGAGGGGTCTAACACAGAACAGAACACGCGGTGAAACCTCGCTTACCTGACTAACTCTTGCCCTCGGGCCGCGCCATAGCTCAAGCGGTTAGTCGCTGGCTTCCCACCGCGGAAGCCCGGGTTCGATCCTGGGTCTGGTCAAGTGGGATTTGTGGTGGACAAAGTGGCGCTGGGGCAGGTTTTCTCCGAGTACTTCGGTTTACCCTGCCAATCTTCATTCCACCAATTGCTCCACAACACCCTCACCTATCATCTGGGGTACAATAGGCCAGAAGTGGCCGCAGTACAAGAGACTTAGTCCTACCTCACTAGCAATAATAATAAAAAAACTCTTGCCCTCTCAATTACACTGATTTCAACTGTTTCCAGCGTTTGTTTTGCTGGGCCCAGCAAGGGGAGAATGCAAGCCAAACATCTGCCCCCCTCATTGAATTTTTTTGAAAAAAAAATCAAAATTAGAACAAAATTAGTTCTACCAAATATTTATATCGACAATTAAAATTACTTTTAATAATATATTCGACCGCCTCTGTGTTCTATTGGTCAGAGTTCCTGGCTACAGATCCAGAGGTCCAGGTTCGATTCCCGCCGCTACCAGATTTTCTGAGAACGGGGTCCACTCATCCTCGTGAGGATAATTGACGATCTATTTGAAGGAAACAGCGGCTCCGATCTAGAAAACCGAAATTAACGGCCGTGGGGATTCGTTGCGCTGACCACGTGACACCCTCTATCCGCTAAAGTTGACACTAACAACGCCGACAAGCGGCGGTCTCTCGGTCGGTATAGTTCGCTTGCGGACCGAAACCACGGAGTTTTTTTTTTAAATATATTCTTCTATCCTGAATACTGTAGGGCGACTTGAGAAATTGGTTTTAAACAGCTTTGATGTAACTTTGTAATTAAACTACTTGCAAAACTGTCGGCGCCCCCCGTTTAAAATAATCCTGCTGGCGCCCATGCCTGCATAGGCCACCTACTTACGATTACAGAACAAATAAAAAAAGGTAAAGCTGTCCCTGTAACAGGCCGTGGAGGTTCCATTTTCTAGACAATTGTCTACAGATGGCGGTGAGGTTGTCAGCCTTACGCTTCGGCCGCCCTTTACCCCCAGGAAGATGCCTGGTACTCATTGCTGTTAGAGGCCGAGTCGACCCCAGGGCCACAGTGCGGCTGGAAGGATTAGATCAACTGAAAAATCCAGTGACTTCATCGGGAACGTAGTGTCTCAACCAACTTAAGAGTTATAAAAACCTGTGAGCTTAAATAAAGCGTAACAAAGCCATGCAAGCCGAACAAACAAACGAAGGATATTTAATCAGCCCTTCACCATCCCGGCCGAATTATGAACCGGTAATCTCCCGGATACAGTCGTACAACGCTGTCCTTATATAATCTTGCCCGGAAATTCAATTTAAGTCTTCTAATCTTAGTACCTGAGCATTCTTAGGACCTCCCAACCCTATGACCTTCCTCAGAAACTTTACGGTATAAGAACTGATGAACGGGAACTAATTCTTCCACAGGGATGAAAGGGCAAAGGTGATTCAATAGAACCAGCATTACTCTAATGGTTCAGCCAAGAAGGTATGCAATTCTCCAGGCTTTTCTATTTCCTGTGCAGAATTGAAGGTCAAAGCGAGACAACGCTTTCTTCATTCTGCGATCGCTTGCATTCACTTTACAGTGCTGGAATTCTTTGAAGTCTCGATAGAATCTAGTCTATTCTAGAGACGAGAGAGAATTTTAAAGGTCGAAGAGTTCCTGTTGGGGCATAGACGTGGAGGAAATGAAAGAATTGGAGATAGAGGTGAATAAATTTTGAAGTAAAACGGAGAGAAATAAAAGAAAAAAGTGAGGAAGGAAATAAAAAGAAGCTACGAAAGACTGTGAAGAGGTGGGAGTATCAGACAAAAGGATAAAGGAAAACGACACGGAAACATTATACGGAAAAGCAAGAAGAAAACGAATAACAAGGCGAGGACATGATTTACGAAACAATAAAATGAGAACAATGGTAAAGAAACGCAAGTAAAAATAAAAAGAGAGCGGACAAGACAATTGAAGGATTTCACGTTATGAAGAGTTTTGTCTTCTGGAATATAACGCCGTGTGGTCCGTTAAGTCAACCGACGTTTCGGAGGAACAAGCACTATTCTTGCAACATGCTTTCACCCTAGTTTCTTGCACGGTTCATTCTCCGGCCCTGAGAATGGAAGCTAAATATATATGTCTCTTCAAGAAAATAGGAGCATACGTGGTCTGACAATAAAATTCGCGAACTCGTCGCTGTAGAAGTCCTAAAAACGTCATTGCTGAATATCACTGTGGTCGCTTTCCAAGTATTCCCCTTTTGAAGCTATGCACCGATGCCAGGGCCTAGCCCACCCTTCAAAACAATTTTGCAACTGGTTTTGTGGAATCGCCTTCAGAGCTGCCGTTGTATACTCCTGATGTCATCAATGTCATCAAAATGCCTTCCTTTCAATATTTCATTTATCTTCGGGAACAGAAGAAAGTCATTGGGCGCTAGATCCGGTGAATATGGAGGGTGTTCCAGCGCGTTTATTTGTTTACTAGCTAAAAGCTCCCTCACAGACAGTGCCGTGTGAGCAGGTGCTTTGCCCTGAGGCAAGATCCAGGAGTTTTGGCAAAAAGTTCGGGTCGTTTCCGTCTAACTTTTTTCATGCAGCCTTTCCACTACTTCCAAATAGTAAACTCGGTATGCCAACGTCATCAAACCATACTGAGGCTTCTGTCCACTGCTGCCCCGGCAAGCACATGTGGCGAGTTCGCGAACTTTACTGTCAGACCTGTTATATAAAAAAGTATGTACGAAGAATATAAAAATTTATTCGAAGATTTATGTATTCTGGGGTATTACGCAGTGTAGTCTGGTATACACGTATCAAAGTTTCGGAGAAATGGTAGCAGAGTAAGTAAGAAAGAATATTTTTATAATATATTAACATTAGGAGAGATGAAATGGTTCAAGGTACAGTGTGACGACAGACGAAGTTCAAAGGCTGTTCACATGGATATCCCCATCAATTTTACACTCTGGGACGGTTAATCACAAGGCTCAATAGCTGAGAACAATCACAGCCTACGTACGTCAATACCGTCAAAGAAAAATGACCTGCAGGGAAATGCTGCAACAACTTTACGAGCTGAACAGAAACATTAATTTTGTGTGCAACTTTTCATACATACACATGATTCTTGCAGATTTTTATTTTGGAATTCGCATTATTTTAAACTTTGCGCACAAAGTGAGACTTTATTAATATGTTTGTATATATTACCAGGGGCACACGGTAGCGTAGTTGGTTGGGGCACTATGCTACAGGCCGGGAGGTCGAGGGTTCGATTCCCGACGAGGTCATTGGATTTTTCAATTGACTTAATCCTTCCAGCCGCACTATGGCCCTGAGGTCGACTCAGCATTTAACAGAAATGAGTACCAGGAATATTCTTGGGGTGTAAAGGGCGGCCGGCGCGTAAGGCTGACAAACTCACCTCCATCTATGTGCCGATTGTCTATATAAATGTGGGAGCCTTGGCGTCTCACAACCTAATGGGACTCCACGGCCTGTTTCAGGGATAGCCTTGCCTTTTCATATCGCTCTATTTCAAATTCGAATAAACTGCGACCGCACTGTATTTAAATTGGGAAAGGAGATTAACATGCATTCTATTTGTTGTCACAACGTTCCCTGTTTTACCCACTATGTTTAACATTAAACGTGGTTGTGAGGGGGAGGGAGGTGAAATGCAGGCCATTTTCCTTACAGGGGAAACATACCAGCCCCGCCTTCAAGGTCGAAGCAAGAAACTGGCAGAAGTAGGCAGAGGGCCGAGCTCCGAATTACACGGCGTCACAAACGAGAAGGCTGTGCTCCATATGGTCCCCGCCATGAAAACATCATATAAAAAAAATTAGGGAATGGATGAATGAGTGTATAAAATGTGGGCCTTCTTGGCCCTTGCACTGCGACCACAGTGATCTATTGTGCCTCAAAAATATTAGGGAAAATACGAATTACGTAAGAATTCCGGGGCGCTCACCTCTTTTCAATAATACATTGCACTTCTCAAAAAACATGTTTCTTATTTCTGCACAAGTTTTGTTTGAAACATGTTTTGTTTCGGTAAATATATACGCTTCATGTAATGTGTGCATTACTGCTGTCCAATTTAATTTGAAAACCGGAATGGATAGATCCATTTTAGTAACACACCCTAACATCGTGGATAATGATTATCCGCCAAGCGGTTCCCCCAGTGTTACATACGGACAGAAAGAAGGACACTGGAGATACATGAGGAAGTTGACAGGTGCTCTGGACCCGTGATTGGTCAATGGGTACATTTATGAGGCTACATGACTGACGACCGAGATATCGGGGTTCGATTATCCATCCTTTTCCGACACCAAGGGCAACTGCAATTAGGAATCAGAAAAGTCGAAGAAGTGACAGACAAATAAAATGTGGAAAATAGGTAACACAGAACGAAGAAGGAAGATGGATTTACTTACTTACTTAATCATGGAGCTGAGCCCTTCTTGAGAAGCCGCCAAATCTGCAGCTACTCAAGAACTTCCCAGCATTTTATGGAACCCGGAGGTTCATTGCTGTGTTCACAAGAGCCCTCCACTTGTCCTTATCAGCCAGATCAATCCAATCTATACCATTCCATCCTATCTCTCTAAAATCTATTTTAATACTGCCCACCCACCTACGCTTTTGGTCTTCCCAGTGATCTCTTTCCTTCTGGCTTTCCCACCAATATCCTACATGCATTCCTTCTCTCCCCCATTCGTGCTACATGCCCTGCCCACCTCATCCTCTTTGACTTGATCATTCTTATTATACTTGTAGGAGAGTACAAGTTATGAAGCTCCTCATTATGTAGTTTTCTCCAATCTCCTGTCCCTTCATCTTTTGTCCAAATATTCTCCTCAGCACCCTGTTGGAAGATGAATAGGATAAGAATAAGAAAACAGAAAAGGAGGAGAAAGGGAAGGGACGAGAGAAGAAACATCTGTTGTAAGAGGAATAAGAGGAAGAACATATAAGAGAAAATGTAGCCAAAGGAGGAGGAAACTAGGCAAAGCATCAGCTTCATGTCTGTATTGTTCAGAGAGTCATCACTGCGCGCCAGGTAACTCACACGTTTCAGATAATTTCGATCTGAAAGGAGGCCACACGAATTGAACACAGTGAAAATAATATTGTGAAATGTTTCGCTAGTTAATGGGGGAAATGTGCCAGGAGGCTGTACCCACACTTCACGGCAACAAAAACAAATATTTGGTGGCCTGAGTCACCTGGCGACAATACGAACTTGTCTCGGGGTGACCCCGATTTCAATCGCTGCTTCTCGACTCCCACTTCAACCGCAGAATCCGACATCCGGCAAACACAAATAGCCTACTTCAGCGGTGTCGCGTGTCCCTGGCAATATGGAGACTGCCACTTGATCAAGGGGAGCCTCATGACCACCCCTACAGTGGTGGTTCGTATGTAACAAATCCCATGGAGCACAATCCTGAGTCGCCGACAGTTTTCCAGCTGCTCATGTAACTCGCTAAAATTTCAAGAGCACGAAGATTCCTTGTCATGGTCAGTAGAACCAACCTCTGGTCCCTATTCTGCGCTACATATATTCAGTCCAAATCCTATATACTTCATATTGTATCGTTACATCCTGTTGCACATCACTTATTTATTCCTCGCTAGTTATCAGTCTCAGGAGCCAGGATAGCTCAGTCGGTATAGCGACTGGCTACGGGACTGGACGGCCGGGGTGTCGGCGTCCCTGTTGGGGCAAGAACTTTTTCTTCTCCACATTGTCCACACCGGCCCTGGGACCCACCCAACCCCCTATCCAACAGTATAGCGAGCAGACAAATGTACTAGCCTGGTATTTCGGTGTTTATACTGCACCCCTTTCCCCCGAAACAGGCAGTTCCTTCGCCACAGCAGAGTCCTTTAAATCAGTGTAAGTTATTTTAAGTTTATTGTTTAACGAAGCTCTTGGTACAGGTTACCGGTAATGTAAAGCTATCCCTGTAATAGGCTTTGGAAGCCCACAGGGTTGTGAGACGTAGAGGCTCCCACATTTTCTAGACAGTCGGCTCATAGATGGCGGTAAGATTGTCAGCCTTAAGCTCCGACCGCCCTTTACCCCCCAGGAGGATTCCTGGTACTCATTTCTGTTAGAGGCTGAGTGGACCCCCCGGGCCATGGTGCGGCTGGAAGGATTAGGTCAATTAAAAAAAAGTTACCTCATCGGGAATCAAAGCCACGATCTTCCGGCTTGTAGCATAGTGTCTCAACCAACTACGCTACCGCGTGCCTTTCGACGCTATCAGTAACGAGACTATATAGCGTCAATGACAGGAACAGGAATTGGCAGGGGAAACTGCAGTACTCGGAGAGAACCTGACCCCAGCGTAATTTTTTCTACCAAATATCCCACATGACCTGATCTGTGACCGAACCCGAGCTGCCAAGGTGGGAAACCGGCGGTTTAATTCTAAGATGAAATGTAGGGGGACGGTCTGGCATGCAGGACCAGGATGAAATAAATAGGCATGAACCCACGATTCAAGGCCGGTCTAGTCGCTTACGTAACGAGAGCTTCACACTTCTAAATGCAGATATGTACACATGCTTACATGCTTAAAGAGGCTTACAAGAACAAAGGTAGTTTATTGGCTTTCATTAATCGTTGCATATTTGTGACGTCAGTGTTATCAAAAGAAGTGTCAGAGCAGGCTCAAAAAAGCAAGGGGGCATCACCCCTTTTCTCGACTTCAGCGCCGCTTTAACCCTATAGACCAGGGGTCTCCAAACTTTTCGAACCGCGGGCCACATTAGGTAATTCAGCACTTTCAACGGGCCGGATAAAATGAGAAATTAATAACTCTAGGTATATGAGTTTTATTGAAAGCACAGAATTTCATAAACTAAATACAAAGTACGTGAGAATAAATTATCGTATATCAATGACAACAGACAGTAGCAGCAAATGCTCATATTTTCATCACAAATTATATTAAAACAATTAATGTGAATGATGGAACTCTTTTTGCATTCTTAAAATCTGATTAAATTGAGGTTCAAATTTTGAAACGCCAATCACAAGTAGCGATTTTAAATGATTTTCGGATAAATTTGCCCTGTATTTCGACTTGATGTACTTCATCTGGGAAAAAAGTTTGTCCACACAGATACGTCGTCCCAAAAATGGAGATAAATTTACAAGCAAATTTCTTTAAATTTGGAAATTTCTCGGAGTTCAGAAATTTATAAAATTCGATCAAATTTCCTTCCTTGTATTTGTCTTTCCCCCCCACCCCCTTGGCACTACAGCCCCAGTGGGCCTAGGCCTACCTCCATGAACTCCGTTCACTTAGGTTTTTCTAGATCTTACACACATTCAGTAGGACTCCTTGGGCGAGTGATCAGCTCGTCGCAAGCCC
>NW_019738356.1:1739823-1858465 GCF_002891405.2 Cryptotermes secundus
TTCATATGGTTCACCAGATCAGCAAAACTGCTAATTTCCAAAGCCACTTGGTATCTGATAAAAGTGGTTCGTGATGGTTTTTCTCGGTAAGAAATATATCAATTTCATTCCTGAGCTGAAAGAAGCGCGAAATAACCTTTCCACGGCTAAGCCATCGGACTGCAGTATATGTCAAGTCAATAAGCTCGGAATCACATTTATCAGTACTCACTGGAAAATTGGTTCAATTGGCGCATTTCTGCACAATTCTTTCACGGGCCGGATAAAATCATATCGCGGGCCGCATGTGGCCCGCGGGCCGTAGTTTTGAGACCCTTGCTATAGACCAAAGTGGTCATTATATTTACCATCCGCTTTGCTAAATCTCTGCAGACTGCCAACAGAGTGTAACTGTGTGTACGGTGAAGGTGTTCCTGTACTTACTGAAGCATCACGCCATGAAGAAGTGTGGGAGAGTTAGTGTATATCTCCGTCATTCTTGACCCCGGCACTAGATGGGAGCTGAGTTGTTAGATTCACGCTCCTACCGCTTTGTCCCAGGGGAAATGGCACCGCCCTAGAGGCGGTCTGAATGTTATGGAGAACATACAAATTTCTTGTCCCTGTCGGGAATTAAACCCCCGCCATCTGGTTCGTACCCCGTCGCTATCGCGGTTCTTGTTCGACATAACTGTCACAGTAAACAGCGTTTTCCCCTCCCCTAAGCAGCATTAACCGGTTCGTCTTTACAGCGGCGACGTCATGTTTCCTGTGAGGTACGAACAGAATTTGTATATATTATTCAGAAGAATTTCCGTCCTTAAATGATTAAACAAGTCCACATCCTGGAACTGTGGGTTCTAATCCATCCACATGGCACCACGTGTTACTCTGTCTCTGTCGCGTAGCCAGCGGCTGACAGACAACTCAATCGTCCAGGAGGTATCAGGCGACACGTCATGAACGGGAAAACACAGGCCTCGGACTTCCAAGTGAGTTCCAAGAATTCTTCAAGTAGTAAACGCGCATTCTAGGGAATCACCGGAATAACTGTTGTCTAGGATGTGACTCAGTGTAGTCTGGTAGAACTGTACCAAAGTTTCGGAGCAGCCTGCTGCTTTTAATCTTCCTACGAACCGTTCGTACCTATCTACCACATTTTGCCGCGTCACGTCCTAGAAAACAGCAATTATCACTAACACGAATTAAATGCATTACAGTTTAAATAATTAAATAGGACGTGTGGTGGAGTGGAGGTGTATCTCCATCATTCTTAACCTCGGCACTAGATAAGAGGCGAGCAGTCAGCTTCACGCCTCTCGCCGATTACCCCAAGGATGTGGAGACTCCAGACTCGATGTGGACGTAATGGAAAAATAATATCTTGCCACTGCCGGAAATGGAACTCTGATTCCTCGGTCGTGCAGCCCGCAGCCTAATCGTTATACCGACTGAGCTATTCCTTGTTCCCATCACAGATTAATAAATATGTTTATTATGCTGCTTGTTCATTCGGGTGGGTCTGACGTCAAGGATGAGAACATCTCATAATATCTAAGGCTATTTCTTGTGTTCATCAAAGTTGCTAATATGCTTCGAAATGGGCGAAAGAAGGAAAAAACTGCTACCTGAATTCTGTGACCAAATTGTTCTGTGACATATTTTCCCCCTTGCTTTTAACAATGAAACTGGGGTCTGCGACATGTGACACAACGTACCGCTGTGTCAGATATCATGGATTATGATTTCTACATTGGAACAAGTCCTCCGGGAGGGACTTTTAGCCGTGGGTCCCGTGTGGTAGCTTTACGGCACGTAAAAGAACCTCATGTCACAAGGGGACCACTGAGCCAAATTCAGGACATTTCCCGCCCAACAGTAGTCTCTAACGCCTCTGGTAGATGGGGGAAGCATCGAGATACCGCTGAGTCAGTAGAGGCCGAACTCGCTGGCTGAGTCGGGACTGATGGCACGCACCAGTACCGGTAGGGAATAGAGACTGGTAGAATATCATAGGGGGACGCACAATGGACCAACAGTTGGTCTAAGTGCATGGGGAAACCCACCCTCTCCAATACAACACAATATTATATGAGATCAGCACTTATTATGAGTTCTGGCTTGCTCGCTGTTAATTCTTTGACAATGAGAGAAATGACACGACGTGTGAAAGACTATCTCATTCAACAGCCACGCATCTGAATTACATATTCGATCATATCAAAGAGACTGACCTCAATTTAATCCCTTCACTTTTGTCAAAGCTCTTTATACAATCTCCACGGCTTTGGTTTGCTGTAACCTTCATCTTATGCTTTCACATTTTAAAAATAATTTTCTACTAAACTTAGAGATTACTAAAAAAATCGGTTTAAAAACAATGCACGTGCTTTCTCATAAACGCTTGACGGATCATAGCCTTGTTATTTTCTCTTCTCCAAGTCATCCAGACCGGCTGTGGGGCCCACGCAACCTCCTATCCAATGAGTACCGTGGTGTTATTCCATGGGGGTAAAGCGGCCGGGGCGTGAAGCTGACCACTCACCTCCAACTAGTGCCGAGGTCAGGAAAACGTGGATCTATACATCCACCTCTCCGCCATGTGTCTTCACGTCGTAATGCTTAATTAGTTAAGCACAGGGACAACTTTACGTTGTTACCTCCTATATCTGGACTCCGTGTTCTGCCTCCACAGCCTGAGGACGCGCCTTGCCTTAACGACAATGCACCCACTTAACGTGGCTTACTTTGTTCAGACATTTCGACACTGCAGGCCTATTTATAGACTCGCCACACTTATTCCGGGTGCATGCAGATTATTGGTAACCAAGTGCACGTGTTACAGCTTTGCCAGCTCATGCGGCCCCTGCTTGTGACGCAACAGCGTGGAAAACAAAACACAAGCATGCATCGTCATAAACCGCAACGTGTCACAAAAATAGCAGATTTTGAGAGCTAACTTTCTTGTCCACAAAACTTTCAACCTCCTCGAGCAGTGTTTGTCAAATTTTGTTATTATTATGTCGGACAACTTCAGGATCCATGAAGATCTCCAAATGAACATAGTGAAAATCGTAATAAGAAAGCGGAGTGGAGTGCGGGGGAAGTAAAGCTATCCCTGTAACAGGCCGTGGAGGCCCATAGGGTTATGAGACGTCGAGGCTTCCACATGTTCCAGACAATCGGCCCACAGATGGCGTTGAAGTCAGCCTCACGCGCCGGACGCCCTTTATCCCCAGGAAGATTCCTGGTACTCATTTCTGTTAGAGGCTGAGTCGATCCCAGGGCTATAGTGCGGCTGGAAGGATTAGGTCAATTGAAAAATCCAGTGACCTCATCGGGAATCGAACCCGCGACCTTCCAGCTTGTCGCATGGTGCTTCAACCGCGTGCCCCCTTCGGTAATATTATACAGTTATCAATAAAGAACTGATCGCCTCTGTGGTCTAGTGGTAAGAGTTCCTGGCTACAGATCCAGAGGTCCTGGGTTCGATTCCAGGCTCTTCCAGATTTTCTGAGAAGTAGTGGATCTGGAACGGGGTGAACTCAGTCTTGAGAGGATAATTGAGGAGCTATTTAAAGGAAATAGCGGCTCCGGTCTAGATAACCGAGATTAACGGCCGTGGGGAGCCGTTGCGCTGACCACGAGACACCCTCTATCCGCTAAAGTTGGCACTAACTTCGCCGACAAGGGGCAGTCACTCGGTCGGTATAGTTCGCTTGCGGACTAACGCCACGGAGTTTAGCTTTTATCGATTAAGAATTTGCTCTTCTCTCATTCTGAATTAATTTCCGGTTCTACGTTCATCGTGTCGAACCACTGATCAAATGGTGTGCGCCTGAAACAACATTTTTTAAACACCCGGTATAATAAATGATGGACTAGAAGCGATTTGGAAGGCAGCGGTTATGGCCTAATGAAGGTACTGTATTTGCTGGGGGGGGGGGNAGCTGTGTATGCTCCCCTGGAAATACACTGGCTACCCAGCGGGGTTCTTATTAGCAAACAGGGATGTTGAAATACCTTAATGTTGCGGTCTCGTTGGAGTGGTCTCCGTTTATGATTGGTTGCTCCTGCCCTGGAACCTTCTGACCCCTGAGCTGTGCTCTGAAACACAAGAGTTTCCTGCTAGTTACTAGCAGTCTCCCATGCAGCTTACTTTTTAAACACTTTAAAAGTTTTAAAATTCAAAATCTCTTCTACATCACTGATGTATGTATGCACACTGAATATTTCGACCAACATTGGTCATCTTCATGTGTCTTTAAAATTGCTGATGAGACCGCTGTGATTTCGTCTGTAATTTTAATTTTTTGGGATATGCCACGTCTATGCGCCCATGTGTCTGTGTCATGTATTAGTAGTTTTTTGTGAGACTGAGTCCACTTGGTACGTCGGCCACTAATTGGCATATTGTACCAGCCCCGGATGATAGATGATGAATGTGGAGCAGGCGGTGCAATGAGAATTGACAGAGGAAACCGAAGTACTAGGAGAAAACCTGGTCCAGTGACACTTTGTACACCACAAATCCCACATGACCTGACCTGGGCTCGAACACGGGCCGCCGCGTTGGGAAGCCAGCGACTAACCGCTTGAGCTATGGCGCGGCCAACATGTATTAGTATCTTGCATTAATATTTTGTTATGACATGTGTTGGTGTTTATATGTGAAGTGCTGTTATTGTGTCGTAAGTAGCTGTTATGAATGTCTGCTAAGCTGTGTTGTTTCTGTTTTATATAAGGCGTGCGTGCCCATAAGAGTTTCATTTCTTAACATTTCCAGATCCCATAACAAACTCGTATTACCGTTGGGATTAGCCGCCCAGTGTACATGCTTTGTTCTCCATACTAGTAAAGCTAAAGCTATCCCTGTAACAGGCCGTGAAGGCCCAGAGGGTTGTGAGATGTCTTGGCTCACACATTTTCTCTAGACAATCGGCTCACAGATGACGCTGAGGTTGTCAGCCTTACGAGCCGGCCGCCCATTACCTCCCGGAAGATTCCTGGTACTTATTTCTGTTAGGAGGCCCATACACGTACGAGTCTGGCTCGCGAGTGCGACTCGGCTCGGGTTCCAATGAGCCAAACTCGTCTGTGTGTGGGTCGCCACGCTCATACGTGTGTGGTGAATTTAATCCGAGCCGGCTCCTCGCCGAGCCGGACTCGTGAGTCAGACTCGTACGTGTATGGGCCGCTTTAGGAGCCGAGTCGACCCCAGGGCCATAGTGCGGCTGGAAGGATTAAGTAAATTGAAAAAAAATCCACCTCATCGAGACTCGAACTCATGGCCTATCGGTTTGTAGCATAGTGACTCAACAAACTACGCTACCGCTACCCAAGCCTATCTGTCTAAGATCCACTTTAATAATATCCTCCCACCTATATCTAGGTCTTCCTAGTGGTATTTTTCCTTCTGCCTTTCTCACAAAAATCCTATATGCATTCCTCTTCTCCTCCATTCGTGTTACATGCCATACCCATCTCATCCTCCTTGACCTGATCAGTCTAATTATACTCGGAGAAGAGCACAAGTTATGAAGCTCCTCATTATGCAATTTTCTCCAACCTTATTACTTTTTTTTTATTGCTAGTGGGGTGGGACTAAGTCCCTTGTACTGCGGCCACTTCTGGCCTATTGTACCAGCCCCAGATGATAGGTGAGGGTGATTGTGGAGCAATTGGTGGAATGAAGATTGGCGGGGGAAACCGAAGTACTCGGAGAAAACCTGCCCCAGCGCCACTTTGTCCACCACAAATCCTACTTGACCAGACCCTGGATCGAACCCGGGCCGCCGCGGTGGGAAGCCAGCGACTAACCACTTGAGCTATGGCGCGGCCCTTCCTTATCACTTAATAGTATACAAGGACGTTATTTAAAATAGACATGTTTTACGTGGTACTGATTATGGGTTCATTTCTTGAAATGAACAGCGTGAGGCCGATAGGAGACCTGTCTTAGGAAAAGTACTCTTTATTTTCCCGATTCCTGTGCGAGGAAAATCTTGAGAGTGGCTGCTCTAAATCATACCTCACTCGGTATACGGGTATTAAAACGGCGAGATATTTTGCAAAGTAATTTGAATTGAAACAGTGTTAAAGATCATTATGAAAATTTAATTACCATGGGAAATGATGATGGATCACCCGGCGACCGAGACTGCCTTATCGTCTCCATTCATCACACTTACTTATTTCTCACTCACCTTCAACCACCTGAGGCCATTACCGCCCTGCGCATACTGACAGGCTTAAAACCTGAAGTATTACGCTCTGTCCACAGAACGAACAGGACTGATTGTCCAATCAGGAGAGAGATATGAATTTGAACGGCCAATCGGGTAGACTGGTGAATGCTGACATGGAAGGAGATACACGCGTGGAAAAGATGAATAAGGCAAGAACGGAACTTTTCGAAACCTGTGATACGTATGCTCTGAGGTGAAAAAGTAGAGCCGAATTCAACATTTAAATTTATTCCTGTGTCTAATTAATTAAACACGATGGTGCGAAGACGTATGATGGAATGGAGGTATAGCTACGCCTGTTTTAACCTCGTCATTATATGGAGATGAGTGGTCAGCTTCCCTCTCGGACAGTATTAACCCTGGGGAAACAGCCCCCGTTACCGTTGAATCGGAGATTGGCTGGGACTCAAGAGCCTGTCTGGACGTTATGATGAAGAGAGAAATTTTCTGCCCCTACTGAAAATCGAACCCAGATTCTTCGGTCGTCCAACCAGTAGCTTATTACAAGAGATATTGGGTTTTCGGACTTTATCCATCGTCCTCGTTTTAAGATAACTAAGAAAAACACGAAGTTTCGGAAACTGGGTCTGTTTCCGTCCTCAGGTCCCGTGATTGAGGCTAGCTCTTTCTAAGAGACCCAACAGAATAAGTGTTTTCCTTCACCTGAGGACGGAAACAGATCCGGTTTCCGAAACGTCGTGTGTTTTTCTTAGTTATCTTAAAACCAGGACGATGGATAAAGTCCGAAAACCCAATATATCTGTGTGTTATACACCATCGTCAGAAGCCTATAGTAACTACAGTAGCCTATTAGCTATACAGACTCAGGTCTTCGGTCCGAAATTTTAGCCAGGAACCTTCTGAAACACTGTAGAGACATTCGTTTTCATACAAATAATATGTTTCTGGACACTGTCCATCATCCTGCTTTTGTTTAAAACACCGTAAAAAAAAGTAAAGTTCTCACTGTGCTTAACTAATTAAGTACTATGTCATGAAGGAGTACGGGGGAGTGGATGCATAGATCCACATTTTCTTAAAACTCGGCACTAGCTGGAGGTGAGTGGTCAGCCTCACGTCCCGACCGCTTTACTCCCGGCGAAAGAGCCCCCCCCCGTATCCATTGGCTAGGAGGTTGGGTGGACACCAAAGCAGGTCTGGACGATTTGTAGAAGAGAAAATTGTTGACCATACCGGGACTCGAACTCCGACCCCTTGGTCGTCCAGCCGGTAGGTGGTCGCTATACCGACTACGTTAAACCGGCTTCGCTTTAAAACACCTTACTCTTTTTATTTAGAACACAGCGTTTCGGAGACTGGATTCTGTCTCCGTCTTCAGGTGAAAACCTACTCAGTTGGGTCCAATCGATAGAGTTAGGCCCTATCTCCCGGTCCATCGTCACAGACTTTCAGATCTGATTCGATCTGAGCTCAATATGGAATATATTATGCCTATTTGCACCAAAATTAAATTTTGCAGACATTTTTTGTTGTAAACTCGATAAAATGGCAAAGGTGAAGTTGTCCCTGTACTAAACCGAACACCACATCGTGAATACATGCACTGGAATGGAGAAATGGCTCCACGCATTCTTAACTTCAGCACCAGATGAAAACAAATGGCCAGCTTCACGTCCCGGCCGCTTTATCACAGGGAAAGCGCCTTTCCGTGACCATTTGATGGCGGGATGAGGGGACAGTAAGAATTTTCGGAACTGTCATATGCAGATGGACAGACAGACAGGGCAATTGTACGTTTCTTTCCTGCTTCTCGTGAAGAGAACATGTACAGGCAGGTCTGTTGTTGATTCCTTGCCCAGACGAGCATATTTATGTCTGAAAATCTAATTATGTCCTTACATTACCTGTCACAATGAATGTAAATGTAAATTTCAGATTGTTACTACAAGAAAAACTAGTACAGCTGCTTTTCTTATCTGTAAGTTAGGCATCCTGTTGTGAATATCTCTAATAAACATCATATCCGTCAAAACAACTTTGCTTTTCAAGTTGGTGTTTACTGAAACATTACCAAGCTACTTTTTTTCGGTCATCGATCATCATCAGGCGTTTCTCAATAAACATAATTACAAACTATACATGCAAGTATATATCCCGACGAAGTCACTGGACTTTTCAATTGACCTAATCCTTCCAGCCGCACTATGGCCCAGGGATCGATTCAGCCTGTAACAGAAATGCGTACCAGGAATCTTCTTGGGGGTAAAGGGCGGTCGGCGCGTAAGGCTGACAACCTTACCGCTATCTGTGAGCCGATTGTCTAGAAAATGTGGGAGCCTCGACGTCTCACAGCTCTATTGGCCTCCATGGCCCGTTACAGGATAGTTTTTTTACATATAAAAATACTCAGTGTTTTATATATATGAAATATTTATCGTCAATTTGTAAAATAATATTATAATTAGTATAGCTGCATTTGTAAGACGCCATCAGCTTATAGGATTATCTTCTAGGAACTGTCAGAGTGGGATGTTTGCCATGAATGACCTTAATTATGCATTGTTTACGTACAGATCAAGTCAATCGGCCGCTTATCGCGTGACGTAAGTCTATGTAACATACGTAGGTAAGTCAATAAGTAAGTTACAAATGGATATAGAACTGATTTGAAAAATGCTTTTATTTCACAACATAATCTCCCTGTACATTGAGGCACTTGTCCCATTGTCTCACAAGCCCCTGAAAACCAGTAGCATAAAATTCTTTGGGCTGCTGTCGGAACCAGGCGGTGACTTCCCTTTCTACAGCTTCATCGCCGGGAAAATGTTCAGCCGAAAGACGGTGTTTGAGAAGGCCGAACAAATGCAACTCGCATGACAGGTTAGGTTCTCACGAAGTCTGTGCACGATGGGTGCCGCGCATGCAGACCCCACAACACAAAATGCAGAGAATGGGTCTGGCATTACAGCATCTCAATTGCTACCACGATGGACACGATATGCTAGCCCGAATTGTCACAGGTGATGAGTCTTGCTCCAAGCGACTTCCATTTGTTCGGCCCTCTTAAACATCTTTCGGCTGAACATTTTCCCGACGATGAAGCTGTATAAAGGGAAGTCACCGCCTGGTTCCGGCGGCAGCCCGAAGAATTTTATGCTGCTGGTTTTCACGGGCTTGTGAAACGATGGGACAAGTGCCTAACTTACTTACTGATTTACCCTCAGATCACTGTAGGTCAGGGTGCAAGGGCCAAGAAAGCCCACCCCTTATACATTCATTCATACCCTCGTATTTATGCGCGTTTCAAACCTTGCATAGCACTTTTTGAAGACTGACTAAAAGTCAAAGTCATGTTACGACCGACGGTCAGTAGGCCAGTCTGTCTTGGTGTTAAGTCCCATCTGGGGCCGAAGATCAGATTTCTGTTACTTCCAGATAGTTGCGGGTTTGTTGACGTGGGGCGCAATCTCTAATGAGAGGACGGGTCTGCTGTTTACAATTGCTTTTGGCCCTGACCTGCGCAGTCATTTTCTGGTCCGAATCTCACGGGACTCATGGCCATATTTTATTTACTGTCTCAATTTCGAGACTCCCGGAACCTGGAGAGCCAGATCGGGTGGCCCAGTCATACTCCCAGGAACTGCGTTTCCATTTCGCTTCCTCCTACGACTCGCAAGGCTACGGTGGAGGTATTTGAACCCGCCCCCACATGGACTAAGAGCGATTGAATTTCTTGTAATATATAAGAATTCAGTTCGTACCTCAGAGGAAATATTATGTCTCCGCTACAAAGACGAATGCTGTTACGGAAATAATCACTGTGGGCAGATTGCAGAGTATTAGCATCTTAAGAAAACAGGTGGTACATACAGTAACCACTGGGCTTTAAGGGGTTAAAATCGCTCCACTCATCCACCTGTTAGTCTTTTCGAATGAATCTTGAAATTGGATACTAGGAAGGTACAAGGTAAGTTAAAAATGTGTCGACATTATTCAACTTGGTTCAAATGGGAGTCCAATAATCAACACTTTATACGAAGTCCTGCAAGTTTTGCGTGTTTCTCGAGCTCAATTCATGAAATTCTTGAAAAAAAAACATTTCGCACAAAAAAGTTGTAGAGAAAAATGAAATACATTACTTTTGTCGTTTATTACCCGGACGCCTTACGGCTTCTGAGATAATTAAAGCCCTGTTACGATATTCGAACATTTATTGTATACCAAGAATCAAGAACGGCCTTCTGAACACGTGTAAGATAGCCGAACAATCAATAATACGTAGTTTCCTAAAACACGAGAAGACTACTGAAATCTCTTATAGTTGGTAATTAAATTAACTTTGCTCCCGCTGAATTTATAATTTTACATGTAGACTTACATAAATATATCTAACAAAAATATAATAACATACATTTTTGAGATTATCTGAATAAATACTTCACATATAAGAGCTTCTCCCTGACATGGACATTACCTTGCCATTTGTATTTCCTTCTGCCGAATGCGACTGTTAAGTGTACACTGAATACATTTAAAACGTTACTATCACTGTTCGAAGTTTGGTGCACAGTACTTTTTTTTCCAATTTTCATAAAAAATGGCATAAGCATCTTCAAGAATTCGAATATTAAGGTGAAATATTAGTAGTCGTGAAAAAACAAGTGTTGTGCAGAGGAATTTATTGACTTCGCTCAGAGTACATTCAACGCCTAAGTAAGGTAAAACTCTGAATTAAAATGCAAAAGATTCTGTTAAATGATTACTTTAATTTATACTGATATATTTATAAATCTGCAAGGAAAAATGAAAACAAAAAAAATCATCCCTGGTGGGGATCGAACCCACGACCTTTGGATTAGAAGTCCAACGCGCTATCCTCTGCGCCACAGGGACTGACGGATTTCGTTCTTCAACAATTTACTATTTTAAAGAACGATACCTGAAATATTGTTTTCATTATTTATATTGTCGTGATTTATTTGTGATATTGTTATTCACAATTAATTTATATAAACTGAATTAATCCATTTATAGAACTTCTGTTCAGATAATGAATTATAGTCCAATTGCAGAAAGTTTTACGATCGTATGTAGCTCATCCATGCATACAAATTCCGTCAATTGTTTTGTAGATGGCAGCACGGTCAGTACGTAAACTGTTGTTCAAATGAAGTTCAAATTTTGGGTTAACAATGAAAAATAATAAATTTTTGTTTGTGACAGCACTACTGTAATCAAATAAACATGGATCACAACGCTTCCTCGGCACAAAAAGTTAATCGTAATGGGCTTTCAGCAGCAGAATTTCAAAGAAGACTTTATAACTGGTAATATTTTTGTTTGTTGACATTTCTTTTAAAAGACCAAACGATGCCAATAATTTAGCATTTCTTTGATAGATGCATGAATGGGTTAGTACGAGCAAGGAAATACAAGGAAATGTCTTGTACAATTTTAAGTACGTAGATTCAATCCAGTTGTAACTAAAACGTGCTATTACAATATGTGCTATGATTTGTCTTTGTACAAAAATTAAAAGCCAATTATTTTCTGTAGTAGACTTTTTAAAATACGTTTACATCATAAGCACTAAAGGGTTAAATTACAGAATGTGGAGGTGCTCAAGAGATACCGGCCAATGTCCACTCCTCTTTTGTGATCTTAGGTTTTAAATTTTTCTTAAATAATGCAAAACTAAGGTTAGGTTTTAGTTATGTTTTTAAAGGTAAATTTTAATGTTGGTAGTGAGGGGACACTTATTCCACTACTGTCTCCACAAACTATAAGTTATATATTAATGTTAGCAGTAATCAGTTTATATGTGATATATGTCTGTCAGTTATTAATGTAAGCATCTTTAATGATTATGCATATATGAAAATTAACATTTAATGGCAATATAATGTAATATTATGAGAAAACAAGACACTGACATTTAGAACATATATTGAATTTCATGCAAGTAATTTTGTGATTCTGCTGATTATGTTTAGTGATACAGATCATGTACAAGCATGAGATATTTTAAAACGTAATTAACTGTTTCACAGTTCATATTAAGTCACAGCATATTCATATCGTCACCTGAGTATTGGAGTGTCCATCAGCACCAGATTCAGGAAACTGTGTTTGAAGGTAGAGAAACAGTTGCAGTTGAAATGTGTTTACAAGAAAACACATTCTGAAATCTTACACTGGAAGCAAATCAAACCTGTAGATATATGTGAGGAGAGTGCAACACAATATGGAAAGTCAGAAAAGTGAATTACCTCATTTTTGTCTCAAAATGGAGATAGAGTACTCCAACCTTTATGTGACGATATGTCTGCTGTTTCTGATTATAAGTCCACAGAAACCTAGAGTACTCATTTTCACTGGAGAATATGAATGGACAATGCAATATAGAATGTTACATTACACTATAATACAATACTATATAAAATGTAATGTAGTACAGGGCGTGGTTGTATTCATATAATAATTCTCAAGGAAAGAATGACATGTTAAATGCCTGTAAGAAGCTCCCTAGTACAAAGATTACCCTGACCAGTTAGTAAGGTAAAGAACCATTGGGAGAAATCTAAAGGTTTGTAATGAAGGTGGACATCTTCCATCATCTCATATTGTTTAAAGAAACATGATGTTTGAGAAGCTGGTCCTGCTTTGGTGTCAGATAAAGAGTCTGCGCTGACCCAGGGATACAGATTAGCTTCATCTAATGGGCCCAGACAGAATAGGTGTCATACTTTTACCTGATGATGGATACGGAGTGAGCTTCTGAACTTTATGTTTCTTTAACCAAAACTAGGCAATGTAAAAAATGTGTAATGTGCGAGTGAGTTAAATTACTTTTGTTATAGGGTCTGACATGACCGCTTCTGTGGTCAGAGTTTCTGGCTACAGATCCGGAGTTCCAGGTTCGATTCCCGGCGCTACTAGTTTTTCTGAGAAGTAGTGGGTCTTGAATGGGGTCCACTCAGCCTCATGAGGATAATTCAGGAGCTATTTCAAGGAAATAGAGGCTCCGTTCTAGAAAACCGAAATTAATGGCTGTGGGGGATTTGTTGCGCTGACCACGTGACACCCTCTATCTGCTAAAGTTAGCACTAAATTTACTGACAAGCAGTGGTCGCTTGGTCGTATAGTTTGCTTGCAGACTAAAACCACGGAGTTTTTTATAGGATCTGACAGTTCATTATAACCTTGAAGTAGTCTTTTACTGGATAATGATGCAAATTTTGTTTTAGGTTTGAAAATCAAGGCCTCCTAGATGAATTGCGGACACATCTCCGGCAACAGATGACTACAGCACTGAGAGTAACATCTCTGCGCCCTAGTCCTTCGAGACACTTAAAATCGAGGCTGTCACCAAAGATTCAAGCCATCAACATGTTGGTAGCAGAATTCTTATTACAGCAGAATCATCATTATACGTTATCCGTTTTCACAAGTGAAGTACCGCTACTGCGGAGTATGCCAGAATTTAAAAAATCTAGAATCCAGATTTCTGCTGGAACTGACACAGTTGGTGAAAGCATCCCTCATTTCCATCACCAGGATGTTAAAGACATCATGGAGATTTTGGGGTTGCCTTTGGATACGGAATTGGGCAACGGAATCTACCATCAATATCGGGATAATTCAGAAAATGTAGCATTACTTACATGTATTCTGCAGAATACTTTACGGGCCCTGAACAGCAAGTCTCATACTGGAGGAAACACTTTCCCAGATCTCAATGGGACAGGCCCCATTAAAGGCAACGAAAATAATGTAAAATCTAAAGATGAGGATTCAAACAAAGAAAGCAGTTCCACAAAACGGTTGGCAGATCTGTACAATGCAGAAATGCAAGAAGTGTTATATCAGTCACGACTGAAATCACAACACATAAAACAGTTGCAGGAGGAAATACGAAGGTATGCCCTTTATTTTAAATGGATTTTTAAAATTTCATTCTTTTAATAGTTGGAGCCAGGATAGCTCAATTGGTATAGTGATAGGCTATAGGCTGGATGGGCAGGGTTCGATTCACGGCAGGGGCAAGAGATTTTTTCTACTCCATGGCATCCAGAGTATCTCTGGGGCCTACCCAGCCTCCTATCCAATGGGTACCAGGGTCTCTATCCCCAGGGGTAAAGTGGTAGGGGCATGAAGCTGACCACTCACCTCTAGCTAGTGCTGAGGTCAAGAAAATGTGGATCTATATATCCACTCCCCATACACCTTCATGGCATAATGCTTAATTGGTTAAGCACAGGGACAATTTAATCTTTTCTCTTACCCTTTATGTCAGGTGAACTAAGAGGATGCAGGAATGGCCTGTTTCAAAACAATATCATGCCAACTACCATGGTTAAAAAAATGTTTAGGTGCTGACGAATGAAATATATTCAGATTAGGAAGCTTGTTGCACATATGTAATTAAAACAATGGTTACCTACCAAAACTGATTATTACTTGTATTTAAGGCGCGTGTGTAAGCACAAAATGTGTGACAGGAAATGTACATACTGTGATCCTTCACTATACTGAGGACACCTGAAGTCCCATGAATTATGGGACTGACCATGGCTGAGGCTTCTCCTTTGTGTCCATTGTTATATTCCCCTTCAGGTCCATTTGGCCTGTGACGGTCAACATAAAGCAATTGTTTTAGCAAAGGTTTTTTCTTTTAAGCTAGTGGGGTGGGACTAAGTCCCTTGTACTGCGGCCACTTCTGGCCTATTGTACCAGCCCAAGATGATAGTTAAGGATGATTGTGGAGCAATTGGTGGAATGGAGATTGGCAGAGGAAATCGAAGTACTTGGAGAAAACCTGCCCCAGTGCCACTTTGTCCACCACAAATCCCACTTGACCAGACCTGGGATCGAACCCGGGCCACTGCAGTGGGAAGCCAGCTACTAACCGCTTGAGTTATGGCGCGGCCCTTTTAGCAAAGGTTACCACTGCCAATGTTCATAGAGGGGCTAGACGATTGGAGAGGGAGCATAGCAGTTCAAGGCAGATGTGGATGTAATCAATACTCAAGATTTTCTTCTGTGGCCTCATTGTAGTCTCCAATTCATTTGTTTTCTTATAAATAGGAATTTTTCCAAAAAATAAAAGCATTGTCATCATATGAGAGTAGTCATTTTTGCTTCAGATTTCAGGATTGTGAGGTGGAAAGGATACGGAAAGAAGAGGAGGCGAAATACAAGAAAGAGTTAGTGGGAAGGGAGTCTCAGATTCAAGCAGATGCATGCCGCCGTGAAGAGGAGATTACGCGGAAGCTTAAGGATGCTGAGGATAGATTGGCGAGACAGAGACAAGATCTTGATGATGATTTACAAGTTAAAGAAAAACAGTTATCAGAACTGGCAACACAGCTGCAGGACCAGCGTTCAGAGGTTGCTCTTAAGCTACAGCAAGTGGAGGTGGGTCACCGTTAAAAAAGCAAGGATTGTTGGATGAAAATATAACAAGCAAGATGGCCCAAGTGGTAACTCTTTTGATTTGTACTCAGGCGGTATCTGGTTCCAATCTTGGCGTGAATGCCGACTATCCTGCCTGAAGTTTCTTGTGTTTTTCTTCGGTCCTTCATGCAAAATTCCAATACAGTGCTTTATTTATTTTTTTCTGAATCATTCCATATTCTTAACTTGCAAGGATTGTACTTATTTTATAATCAAACTGTTTAGGAACGTGCAGAAGAATTGAAGTGTCGAGAGAGCACAATAGAAGAAATGAAAAAGAAAGAAGCTGCCCTTTTGGCACAGAAGAACGAGTTGGATATACGAGAGCAGAAGCTGCATCGAGAATTTGAACGGTAGTTAATTGTAATAAAATTTTTGTTGGTCAGTTTTCAAAAAGTGAGGCAGGGGGAAACAAAATGTCCCTAAGATGTTAATTTATGTGATAAAATCTTCATGGGCAACCAGCCACATCAATCTGGAGCAGAAATCCAATGTTTTGGACACCTGTTACGTCTCCATCATCACAGAATGATAATTCCATAGCAGTAAAGACAGAAAAGGTCTCTGGAAGGTTTGATTTCTGATCCAAATTGTAGTGACTGGTTGCCCAAAGATTGTATCATGAAAGCTTGAAGTCTTATTTGCTGGATTATGCTTATTACCGTAATCATTGATATCAAGTTCTATCTAACATACACTTAACAGTTTCCTTAATACTGTAACATATCAATAGTTGAGTTGATTGCAGATATACTTAGTGGTTCATGGGGTTCTGATAGCAACACTATGAAGGTTACCATCTTCTGAGATGTGGTGCTGTATAGCCCGGTAGATCATTATCTATGTTTTGCAGAAACATGCTGCCTCCATCTTCAGTGTAAAAGGGCAAGGTGAGCATGGAAAGTGGTATGGATAGTATGGATAGGGAGTGAGTTGTTATTTTTATTTTTTATTTTCTCATATCCGGGATAGCGCAGTCAGTATATCGACTGCCTATGGGCTGGACGACCGAGGGTTTGGAGTTTGAGTCCCGGTAGGGTAAGAATTTTCTCTTCTCCATATTGTCTAGACTGGGTCTGGGGCCCACCCAGTCTCCTATTCAGTGGGTACCAGGGATTCTTTCCTTGGGGGAGAAGCAGCCAGGGCATGAAGATGACCACTCACCTCCAACTAGTGCCAAGGCCAAGAAAATGTGGATATATACATCTGCTCCTCCATAGGCCTTCATGGTGTAGTGCCTAATTAGTTAAGCACAGGGACAACTTAATTTCTCACACAGGTGAGAAATTTTTGTTATTGTGATCAGGAAAACTGAGCATCTGGTGAAATGAGAATTGTTAGAGGAGAATGAAACACTTTGAGAAAACCTGCCCCTATGCCAGTTTGTCCATCACAAATCCTGCTAAACTAACCTGGGATTGAACCTTGGCCACCATGGTGAGAAGTCAGTAACTGTCTGTCTGAATTATGGCTTCGTCTTATTTCTGTTGGTTTGCTTAAGGCCCCAGTACCACTTCTCATTCTTCTTATATCTGTATTTTTTTCCACACTTGGCTTACTCGAGGCAGCAGGAACCTCTGGAACATAGGAAACAATTTTTTTAGACATGGCATCATATTCCAGAAGAAAGTAATATTCATTGTCATCACCATGAGAACATTAAATTCCACACAGGATTTATTGTCTTAAATACTAGACATCAGACATTAATTCTGTTTATTGTAGGTTAAATTCTGAACGTGAAACGTTGAGTTACATGCAACGCACAGTTGAGGAGAATCGCTTGCAGCTGATAGAAGCGTCACAGTCACTAGTTCACTCCCAGTCGCAGACATCCTTTCTGCATGACCTCCAGCAACAGTGTGCACACCTGCGTTTTGAATTGGATGCTACTCGACTCAAGCTGGACAACTTGACAGAACAACAGTCTCAGAAGGCATCACACCAAGAGATTTCTCTCCATCACAGACGTTCAGTGAAAATGATGGATAAAGGTGTCCAGACAGTATTGCGTCTGCTTGCAGATGATGTGGCAACAGCAGGACGAGAAAGAGTTCAGGATCAGAACAGGGCATTGGTGAGAAGGAACACTGACTTGACAGTCCCCAAGCTGTCGCTTTTCTTATTGAGCTATATGGCTCACTGTAGATATACTAACAATGAAATTCTAGTGACGAACTGTTAAAAACACACTTCAAAATACCTCACCAAAATAACTTGAAAAGTTCTTAAAAAAAGAGCCATATTTTTACCAAGAAACTGAATGTAATGGAATAACAGTATGTACTAAATGCTGCTCTTTATAGAGACATAATGTTTTAATGAGGTTTGCCTGCAGAAATAGACTTTATCTAAAACATCTTACGTCTATTTTTCTTCACTTGGTGACAGGACATTATAATCTTCATTGTTCAGTTTGCCACAGAACAAAACAGAGATACATTTCTTTCAGCCACAGCTTGACTAACACTAACAGGTAGTGGCCGATTGATGTGGCCCTCAGATTCAAAATAACCACTTACAGACCCTTCATAAATAATTTCACTAATACGTTTTATTTTGTTATTACTATCAGATTCCATTCCCCCCTCCCCCACAACATACATTTTGTATATGCAGATACACATTATTTTGAATGATCTTGCCAAACAGGTTGGTCTACAAATAATGCTCTAGACTTGTGTTTGCGAGGTATTTGTTTCGAATCTCTGCAAGGAAATTGGCTGTCCTGACTTAAGGAGCCCATACATGTACGAGTCTGGCTTGCGAGTCCAACTTGGCTTGGGTTCCAATAAGCTAAACTTGTCTGTGTGTTGGTCGCAAAGTTGGGAGTCAGCTCATGCATTTATGGTGAAATTAATCCGAGCCTGGCTCCCGAGTCAAGCTCGCTGAACTGGACTCGCAAGCCAGACTTGTACGTGTATTGGCCCCTTTAGGTTCTCGAGGGGTTTCCTCAGTCCCTCCAGGCAAATGCTGGAATAGTACTTCTTAGACTTCAGTTACTCCTTTCCAAGTTCTTTTCAAAGTCACTATTCATGTGTCATCCTGTCATCCAATGCCATATAGTCTCAATGTCTCGATACTGAAGAAGCGCCGTTTAGTGATGTGCAAAAGGAAATAAATTATTTTAACTTTAATAAATGGACAGAATTTCTGAAATAATTCTCATCTTAAGCTGCAGTTTCCACACATAACCCCTCCATCAACTCACTCTTACATACATTTAAACCTGATTTCACTGACTGTGTGATACCAACAGTGGGAATTTGTTCATGGTAGATAACAAGATGGCAATTCCAGTTGATGTATAGGTACCCCTCACTGCCACCTACTGGTATAATTTGTAACAACTAATAATGATTTGTACATAACGACAGAATGGCAAGCCTTAGGCTTTTGTGTATATAAATTAATATGTGTTTATGCACATGAACCAGTTTGATTTTTTTCCCTTCTTTTTCAGTTAATTGCAGATTCATTCTAGATCCTTTTATAATTTAATTTAGCTGTTGTTTTATGATTTCAATACTAGTTCACAACTAGTATAACGTTGGTCTAATATGTGTCTTCTAGGAGGCTAACACCTTTTAATTCAAGTACTGCTGGTTTCTGATACAGAGAAGGTGTAGCTTTATAACTTTTACAGTGTGAAACGGTTGCTTGTAACATTATGAAACAACTGGATACAACTGGTTCATAAAAGTTATATAATTTTATAAGTTTTGAGATTTTCGTGGCAGTGACTTCGGATTCTGGCATTCTGGATTGTAATGCCACGTTAGTCTTTGTAGGCAGGCACAGATGTTCTGGAGGAACATGCTGCCTCCATCTTCAATGTTGAAGTGTCCTATTTGTTTGCTATGGACAAATGTACAGGAAAATTATGAACTAAAAATATTCAGATTAATTCATATAAGATTATCGGCGAGGTTCGTGTTAACTTCAGTGTGTGTTGTGTTCTAATTTAGGAACTGGAAGTCACACCGTCTGAGCAGCAGCAGATGGATATGTTACCCTGGGTGCAGCAGGAAAATCAGGAACTGCGAAGACACACACAACAACAATGCCTCCGTATTGACGAGCTTACCAGCCATGCAGCTGAGCTGGCAAATGAGCTAGAAGATGCTCGTACAGCCATAACTCACCTTTCAAAGCACCTATCTGCTGAAACTGGTCCTTTACACTCCCAGATACCAATGCTCATACCTCCAGGTTCCAGCACTGTCACTGTTCCACCTTTCATAACCCCCCTTCCTCCACCACCACCTCCACTGCCACCTCACAGTTCTCATGATATCTTGCGGACAGTACGGTCCCATCAGGTTGATGCAGGAGAGGAACTCACTTATGTCCAACCTCCGCCAACATCACAACCAGTTACTCAATTTTCTCCATCTTCCTCACAACATTCTAGCCTCCACCATCACAGAGTGGGGCATAAGAAGCATCCACGACGTCTCATGGCACACAATAACACAACCAGCTCAGATGAAACCAGTCCTACTGAAGAAATTCTTCAAGAAGCTAGGCGTAGACTTCATAGGCTTGAAGAGGAAAGTAAAGCAGTTGATCGTAGCTACCGGGCTTTCCAACTGAGACACTATGAAAGCTCCCATCCTATTTTGCAGTCTACTCATGTCCAACAACAGAACAGTAACTTAGGTTACAGAAGTTTCATGCCAAGGCGATCCACACATTCATCTGCAACAGGAGGTGGTCAGAACATCAGGAACCCATTTATTTTCAGAAAAACCAGTTATGATGATACACCCATATTTACTCAGCGTGTTCGAACATTATTTAACCCTATCTTTCCTCGTAACATTTTAGCATTTAGCTCTCCGCTATTCCGAAAGGAAAGAATTCCACCATTTCAGTATACAAGTAGAACTCAGAATCAGCAACTTCAAACCCCTGGATCTGTTGATAATACTGCTACCATTATTTCAGACAGATTGACACAGAAGTCTGAACCATGTGGCACAGGTAGTGAAATTACTGCGTCTAGTAGATATGTACTTAGTACTCCAATGCCTCAAACAGATTTCAGACGCACACTACAGTCTCAACCGTCAATTAGCAGTGATGTTCAGGGTAGAAGAGTACATGAGCAAAAGGTTAAGACAGATTTTACAAACAGCAACATAGACAGGAGAGGCAGTTTATCACATACTAAATTACTGGATACCTGCATTTCTGCATCTCTTGTGCCACAGCTTCACAACCCACTTCAAGCAAAAAATGTATCATTTGGTAATTCTCTAAAGACCATCACTACCTATAACAATCCCAAAGTTTCTTCTGTGACAGAGAATGCAGCAAATCCAAACTGTTCTCAGAGAGAGTTAAATGACATAGCAGCAAGGGCTGTTTACTGTACGTCAATTGATAATACTGAAATACTTCAGAAAATGGGTCCAGTAACTAAGCCTGTATCTATTGCACAAGGCTTCTCCAGAAGTGACAGTTTGGGCAGAGAGTCTCTCTTTAAAGAAACTGATAAAGTACCTTCATATGTAGCAGATTCTTCAACAAGCAGTGGACAAGATGATGACAGTTTCCCTTTACGGTATCAGAAAAATAGTTTTGTTAGAGACAGCCATGATCATAATGGAAAAAGCAATGAAACAAGTATAGTACCTGAAGACAACATTTTGAAAGCACGACGTAAATCATTCTTGTATGTTTCGCCATCCTTGGGATCTGAATTGATACTAAAGGAGACCAGATCTTCTGGTAAAACTTCTTTGAAAGAAAGTATGGAAAATACTGAGGTACAATTAGAGAAGCTGCTACCTGTAAGTGATGCATCCAGATCACACATTTCTGTCCTGGGTGCCTCATCTAGTCATGAGACAGGTTCATATGTATCGAGTAGAACCACTTTAAGTTCCGGAAGTTTAACCAGAGAAACTGAGTCACAGCCAGTGCTGTCTGCATCTATTGTTTCCAGTACTACCCTTCCTAGTGACAACAAAGATCGTAGCTTCGAACATGACTCAAACATTGAGACCTCTGTTCCACATAACTTGGGCGATGAAAAGATCTCAAATAAACAAATGTTAAATTCTAATGCTGGTACTGTCCCAATACAGGAGGGAGATGAGCCATCAGAAATGTCAGAGACAGGTACCCAAATGACTGTACAAAATAAAGAAATTGACACTGTTAAGAACATTGATACGATCACATCATGTAGTCAGGATGTTAGAGAAAATGAAGACAAAGATCATGAAATTGGTAAAGATGTTATGCATTTGGCTGAGCATATTTTAGCTGCAGAAAGCAATGATGGAGGTAATTCTGCATTAATTGTACCAGGTAGAATGGATGAAAGCAAAATAAATGATCAGGGGAAAGCACAAGTTGTGGCTGAAGAAAACCAGACAGTAATTGAAGATGAACTGTCCAGGTCTGTTCCAGAAGGCAGTCAATTACCATGTGATTTTGCAAATCCACCTGAAGAATTAGTTAAGGACCAGAAATTAACCTCTTCTCCTAAGACAGAGTCTATTACAGAGTTCAGTGATCAGGCAATATCAGTTGGAGAACAGAGTAAAAGAGATGACTCAAGTAAAGATGATTTTTGGTGACATGAAATGAATTATTGCATTTTTTGTGTATATATGATCTGAATGTAATATGTGGTTGAAAAATAAGGAATACTTTTTTTATTTGTTTCATTCTGGTCCATCACACTAACAATTACAAAGACAAAACAACTCTGTCCAGTGTGACTATTTAAGTTTCAACACTTGAAAACTTAGCACATGTTTTGATCCTTATGGATCACCTATTGTGATAATAGTTTCCAAATAAGTATCGATGTTCCCTCTGAAGATGATCTGTAAGGATCAAAACATGTAAGGGTGCTAAGATTTCAAGTGGTGAAACTTAAATAGTCACACTGGATGGAGCTGTTTTGTCTTTATAAGGAATATTACTGACTACCATTTGCATAAAAGTTTTTTTTCCCAATAAATTCATAACTTATTTTCTACGTTATTATGTTTTTATATGAAACTTGATTTTTTCATTTAATGCACTATATTCCCAATTACCTATGCTAATGAAGGGCAAAAGACATGGATAATTAACCTAACATAAGGTGAGTTTATATATTTCATCTGTGAAATTATGAATGGGATAGGCATAGCATTGTTCCCATGGCAACTCTTCCCAGTGGAGTAGGAGGACAGGGAAAGATGTTTTCTAAAATGCATTTGGGTATTCATGTAGTGTCCCATTACTTTTTGTTGAATTTTAAACAAAACTGAATTTTGCGAACAGATTTTAGTACAACTCCCCAGTATACTATGAATTATTTCATGGGTCAGACAGTTTGTGAACTATGAAACAGTAACATCTAGACTGTTTTCAGTTATCTCCTACACATTTACTGTGAGATGAGTTAGAACAAGAAGTTCTGGGAAGAACTGATCACCTAATTTTCTTTGAGATGACATGGACTGGATAGAAAAAAAAATGTGGGGGGGGGGGGACAATCAGATATAGCAAGGTGATATCACAAACCTCCTAAAAATGATTGGGGATACACGGATGAAGAGTAAGGTGATATCATAACCCTAAAAAATTAGGTGGGATACATAGACAGATGGGCATACACACACAGATAACTAACCGACAGCAAGGCAATATAATTTTTCCAGACATGTGGTAGTGTAGTTGGTTGAGGCATATGCTATAAGCCGGAAGGTCGCAGGCTTGATTTCTGGGAGGTCATTGGATTTTTCAGTTGACTTAATCCTTCCAGCCACAATACAGCCCTGGGATCAATTCAACCTCTAACAGAAATGAGTACCAGGAATCTTCCTATGGGTAAAGTGTGGCCAGCTGGTGCGTGATGCTAACAACCTCACAGCCATCTGTGAGCCAACTTTCTACAAAATGTGGCAGCCTCAATGCCTCACAATCCTATGGGCCTCCACGGCCTGTCAGAGGGATAGCTCTTTCTTTTAGGCTAATAAATGAACAAAGAACAAACAGGTTAAGAAACAAGGAATATTATCTTCTGGATATGGCGCCATGTAATCTGGCAAAAGTTCACTGACTTTTCGGAGGAATGTACTGCCTCCATCTTCGGAATTGAAAAGCAAGACAGCAAGCAGCAACCTTGCTACTTGTGTTAGTGAACTTCTACTGGAATGCATGGCGTCACATCCCAGAAGATAATATTCTTCATAGTCACAGATGTGAGAACTTAAAATCTAACAAGTTAGGAAATGCACACAGAGCATTATAATTCTGGTGCATCTGCTCTTTAACCGCCTTGATTTTCGTGAATGACACTTTTGATGCTCTTACGAACAGTGTAAAATAGGCTGGACTGGCAAAAGGAAGGACTTTTATTAAGTTTTCTCCATTTCTGATAGAAGGTCTACTAATTAAATTTATATATCTCAGGATGGCAGGAACTGCATTATGAGGTCATTGTGTTTAAGTATCCCAAGAACTGCAAATCTTACAGAAAAGTATATTGGATATAAAATGTGCATATTTTTCTTGGTAACTCTTGTTTGAAACATTCTTTGATCCAATAAATATTTAGTGAGTTATGCATGAATTATGTTGGAGAAGTGTACAAATATGCTTGTGCATTTTCATGAAAGGTGTACACTTTTGTTGTCAATTTTTAAGCAAAATTTGGTTGTACAGACAAATTATAGGAAAACTCGCCAGTGTCATGTTGGATTTGATGTTCTCACGGTTTGTGGGTTGTAATGTCACGTAGTTTTGACAGAGCCTAATTTTTTGGAGGAACATATCACTTTCAGCTTCAGGGGTGAAAGGTAAGTTAAGCAAGAAACCAGCAGAAACAGGCAACAAGAGGAGCAGAGGCCAACTAAGAACTACTTAGAGTTACAACATTTACTTTTCAGAAACTACAAGAGGAAATCAACATATCTGACTCATTAGAATTTGCACACATACTTACGATGTTAAAATTTATTTGTGCTGATTAAAACCAATTGCATGAGCTGTCTGATGTGTTGAAGAATTACTTGAAATTAATACAGGATGTGATATTTATGTAAAAAATTGGAATTATTATATAATTAAAATGTCATTTTTGAAATAAAATACATTTAAATATAAGAAAACACAAAAGTACAAAAATAATTTTTGAAATTGTGAGGACTTTTGAAGGACAAACTATACATATTTACTGTGAGCTGCTACAGCTTGAGAAGACTAATGTTATTTTCTGATCTTACAATCTTTGTGTACACCTACAATGATGTAACATTATCTTATAACAAATAACACTTTACAGTTTTCTTATCAGTGGTAAAGAGAGTAAGTTAACTGAAGTGGTTGGTGAAAAAAGGCAAGAGCCACAGAACTGCTCTCAGTTTATGTCGTCTGGTCTGCTGTAGTGCTGAATCACTATGACACACATTATCACACATGACATAACTTAATTTTCTCATTAGAACGACACAAGGAGACCAACTGTGCAGATCAGTGACATACATCCTCAGGGTGAAGTGATAAAACAGTACAAATATTGCTAAGTTTAGGCTGTTTTGGTGATGCAATATTGATGCTGATTCTATTTTTTGGCAGTGGTGCCATGTGAGAGAGTGCTGTGTTGCAAGTGTTTCAGAGGAACCTATTGCCTCAATCTTCAGGGCTGAATTGTTGGGTAAGGACTAGGGTCAGATTTAAGGTAGAGCGACTGGGGCGGTCACTCTGGGGGCCTCCAAAAAACAAAAATAGAGTGCACAGGTTTTATTGAGACATTTACTTCTCTAAAATCATGAAAAGTTAGTTTGTATTTTCAGTTATTCTAAGAAATATGAAAAGAATAAAATAATTGTCATAACCGAAATTGGTTGCTGACAGGGGCCTCCACATTTTGATTGTTCTGAGGCCCCCACAACTGTAAATCTGGCCTTCACGAGGGGATAAGGAAAAGCTATACAGTGAATGCCAAAACAGTGGTCACTCAGCACCTCAAAAGGTGAAGGCTGTGAAGGCCCATAGGTCCATGATTTATTCTGACCGTCTTACAGTGCATACACTCATTCACCCTACTCTTATCTCCTGCACCACATGTCTCAGCACAAAAGTGCCATCTTCAGGTGCTTTTCGATGTACGCCGATATAACATTATTAATAGGCCCATAGGGTTGTGAGATGTCTAGGCTTCCACATTTATAGACAACTAGCTCACAGATGGTGGTGAGGTTGTCAGCCTTATGTGTCGGCCACCCTTTATCCCCAGGAAGATTCCTGGTACTCAGTTCTGTTAGAGGCTGAGTTGACCCCAGGGCCATAGTGCGGCAAAGTTTATAAGGTGACTAGTGTCATCTCCTGGAAGGATTCGGTAAGGTAAGTTAAAGTTGTCCCTGTGCTTAACTAATTAAGCACTATGCCATGAAGGCGTGGATATATAGATCCATACTTTCTAGGCACTAGCTAGAGGTGAGTGGTCAGCTTTACACCCCAGCCGCTTTACCCCTCAGTACCCATTGGACAGGAGGTTGGGTGGACCCTAGAGCCGGTCTGGATGATGTGAAGAAGAGAAAATTCTTGACTTTACTGGGACTCAAACTCTGACCTCTGTCAACCAGCCCATAGTTAGTCACTATACTGACTATGCTATCCTGGCTTGGAAAGATTAGGTAAATTGAAAAAATCCAATGACCTCATCGGGAATTGAACCCGTGACCTTCCGGCTTGTAGCACAATGCCTTCAACTACGCTACTGCATGCCCTGACGCAGTAACACAGTACCCTGTACAGAATAATATGAATGATGAACCTGGAATGGTGAGTAAACTGTCATTTTAAGGGCACTGTAGGGAGGAAGGTGACAACCAAATGGGCCTGGGAGAGACAGGACCAAGGATAGAAGGGGGTAGCAAGTTTCTCTGAAACCTTGACAACATAATCCACATTCATATGACACAAACACACAAAACAAAATCAATAGAACAGGTGTTGTAATATCAGAAATACAATATGCACCAAAAGATTCAGTACTGAAACTTGTGCATCTTGAACGCGCGTGTGCGTTTGTTGACAGGGCATAGTTCCAGCCGCACTTGTTCCCAGTAGTGAAAAGGAAGTTGTGTTGTGCAGTTGTTGTTGGAAATGAGTCTCTCAATGGAGGAAAAAGTATTCATAGTTGAATATTATTTCTGCTCATATGGAAGCGGTCTCCAGACAACTTGCTTCCTTGGTTTTGAGAAGCCAGATGTATCGTCCAGAAACCGCTACATAGTACATGTGTCACGATATGGTGTGCCATCTCAGCACATGGTATATTAGGCCCCTATTTCATTGAGGATGAGGAAGGCAATGCTCTTACCATCACCCAAGAATGCTACAGGGATATGGTGATCGGACCATTTCTTCAGGATGTGAGAAGGTTCTGTTGAGCAAGGGGCCTTCACATGAATAGACAGTGGTATCAACAGGACGTCTTTCCATTTTAGTACTCCATTTTTTGGGGGGCACGCGGTAGTGTAGTTGGTTGAGGGGCTATGCTACAAGCCGGAAGGTTGCGGGTTCAAGTCCCGATGAGGTCATTGGATTTTTTCAATTGACCTAATCCTTCCAGCCGTACTATGGCCCTGGGGTTGACTCTGCCTCTAACATAAATTAGTACCAGGAATTAATTAAATAATTTTCCTTGGGAGTAAAGCGCAGCCGGTGCATAAGTCTGACAACCTTACCGCCATCTGTGAGCTGATTGTCTAGATAATGTGGGACCCTCAACGTCTCACAACCCTATGGGCCTTCAAGGCCTGTTACAGGGATACCTTTACTTTTTTTACTTACTCTATTTTTTGGTGCATAATGTACTATCACCAGCCTCACAACACTGACGTTTCTGCCTTGTTAACATGAAAGTATTTGGATGCCAATGTCGTTGTAAACAGTTATAACATAAATATACTTGTTATACTGATGATAATTTTAAAAGAGAGTAATATCACAACCAAATTTTATTTGAAATTAGTAGGTAGGAGGGTGGAATTAGGACAAAGACACAGAGAAAGAAAGAAATGAAGATAATCTGGCGCTTCTGATATGCTTATGTTATTTTTATGTCCTTACTAGCTGATGTATGATTTAAGGGGAATTATAAACTAAAGATTTGTTCTCAGGCTTCAAGATAATATGAAGGGCCATTTGCTACATTTAATGCAGTAGAAAGTGACAAATTTAAATGTCCCCTGCTGTGCTTAAACCACTAAAAAATAACGTTTAAGGAGTTCATTTTTTATTTGTCAATTCTTTCTCAACTACATATATGATAGCAAGTGAAACCGGAGGACTGCTGTGAATGATGAACTGTAAAGGATGTGGAAGGCAATGTTCAGGCACTATTGTAAGACACTATATGGCACTTGCTTAGAGGGACTGACGAAAATGACAAAGAGCCTGTCAGAATAAACATCCTCTGGGCCAAGACTCAAAATTATACCTTCGCATTTATTAGGGATGAGCTGTTAAAAATAATGGTCTGTGTTATGACAGGGTACAACATGCTTCCATGATTTGAAGACCACAAAGCCTCAGTCAAAATAATTAGCTCAGGTTTCAGTTACTAACCTCCTAATACAGGTTATGAATGTTGCATATTACACTATCTACAAGGCATAAAGAAAAATTATGTTTTACATTTACAGCTTTGTGGTTGCTGAAGCAGTCAATTCTTACAGACTTCAGTGTACCAGACATTCACACAAAAATGTCTCAACTCAGCAAAGAGGATCTTGAAGATCTTCTTCGTCCTCAACTTGGAAATGACTTGGTGGTAAAATTCTTTACATCACAACCTCTGACTCAGGCAGGAGACAATTATGGGAGTATCATGCTGGCAATTGAAGCTACAGTTGTACAGGGAGCAGACGGAACATCAAATCAAAACTTGTCTCTAGTAGCCAAGTTAGTGCCACCATCTGGATTTCTTTGGAGAATATTTGATCCACCAAATACAGTTTGCAAAGAAATAAACTGTTACATGTTAGTGAAGGAGGAATATAAGAAGTTGCAGGATGAAAACTGTATCCCTGAGGATAAATTTCTTGATGTATTTCCCAGGTGCTATGGTGCACGCACAACATTATCAAAGAAAATTGGAGACAAGGCTGATAAAAATGCAGCAATTCTTCTAGAGAACTTGAAAACAGCAAATTATCGTTTAGGAGATCGGAGAATGGGGCTTGATTTGAAACATGTACAGTTAGCTGTGTCTCAGCTTGCACGTTTCCATGCGCTTTCTGTGGCACTCAAGATACTGAAGCCTCAAGTGTTTAAAAATACAGTTCTGAAAGCTTGTAAACCTCAAAATGCAGGCTTTACTGAGGCAGAGTTATTAGCTAATGTACCAAAAATGTTGGAAATTATCAAGACAATTCCGGGATGCGACATCTATCTTGACAATTTACAAAAGGCTGCAGAATTACAAATTAAGACAAACCTTGATGAATCACTGTTACCACCGCGAGAACCATATGCAACACTCACTCATACAGACTTCTGGGTTAACAACATGATGTTCTGTTACGAGAAGAATGGAAATGTTCCTGTTCGCGTTAAATTTTTGGATTTCCAGATAGTCAAATATTCATCTCCAGTAAGGGATTTGATATTTTTCCTGTACACTAGCACAGCTGAGGGTATCAGGAGTGAAAACCAAGAAGATCTTATTCGTCTTTATCACGAGAACTTTACCGACTGTCTCAAGGCTGTGGGTTGTGACATCAGCCCCTTTACCTACCAGTCACTGTTGGATGAAATTGATATGTTTGCACCTGCAGAGGCAGATCATATTTTATATATGTTGTTGCCAATTTGTGCTGACAAAGAAAGTGTACCTGAACTATCTGGAGTTGACTTCGAGACAATTTTTAGCAAACCCAGCGATCTCTTCAAAACAAAAGCAAAGGAATTTATTATTGACTTTGTAAAGAGAGGCTGGCTGTAGAATGCATTTATACCAGACCAAGTATACTGGAACAGTGTACAATTAGGAAGCAAGCGATGATGGCTATATACAAGAGTAAAATTTAGTTTGTTGGTCTTGAGGGTCTCACAGCAGTGAGTATGGAAAATACTATCATCTGGGATATAGTGCCATGTAGTCTCAGAGTCATTTTCAAAGATCCTGTAACATCTTGCTTGCCTGACTTATTTTGATAGATTTACTCTTCAGTAGAGATAAAACAACTTTCAACAGGCCCAAAAGTGAAATCATATTGGGTCAAATAGGCTTGCCCATGTGGACATTATATACTGTGAGTAACACATACTCTTACAATAAACAAAATATACCATTATTTTTCTCAGAACAGTACCAACTGCCACAGCTTAAAGCAGTTATGACTTCTGCCTCATATTTGGAAACTAAGATTACTGTCTTCCAGGATATGATGTCATGTACTTTGGCAGATGGGTAACAATGTTTAAGAACCTGCTGCTTACCTTCAGAATATAAGAGTATGATGTGTGGGGAATAATTATATGGATATGCATGCTTCTTCATTCTTTCCCCATCTGAGTTTATTCACACCTATTGCTTTGCTCATAGTCTTGGTTCCCATCCTCTCTTCTCTAATCACTTTTTCTATCCTGAAAACAGATGCAGCTCTCTTCTCTTGTTTGACTGATTACTAAGACATTTCACAAAATTGTTTTCAGAACTTATTTAACTCTGAACGAAACATGAGTTTGATTCTGAATCATAGAACTAGAAAGAAGAAAGGGAGAGCAGATGTAGAATATCTGAAGGCACTACACAAGCATTGAGATACTGACAAAACCATATAAAACCTCAGATCCTTACTTAACCAATATTTGAACTGCATCCTGAATACAAGTTACAGATATCACTCCTAAGTATGCAGGAGATCCTAACAGAATCTTGTGTGGAGGAGAAATAGAAGCAAGGAAGAGATATTTTGAGTTTTAGCCTTGAAAAATGGCGGGAAATGGAAGGAAAAATATATAAAAAAATTATATCGCCAGACATATAATGTTATGCAATGTAATACAATGTTCAAAATACACATATGAACATGACTTAACCTAGATTTCAGATCTGGCAATTTTCTTAAAGATTTATGGTTACTGTGTTTATTCTGAAATCTGATTCCTTACAAAACACTTACTTTTCCTTCAATTATTCTTCAATTTTCTCATTGTTCTGTCACCATTACTAGTTTATTCAAACTTAACCCTCTTACTGTCAGCCATTACTGTGCTATAACCATATAAGATTAACCAAACTGTTTCATTGTACATGAATACTTACAAGAGAGACCTCTGTGTCCTAGATGCAGAAAGTATTGCAAATCTAATATTTTACATGATTGTGCCATCTGTTAAACAAATACATAAAGTGCATGACAATAAAAAAAAGTAACCTCAAATTACTGATCTGATCACATAATGCCAGGTATTACAGGACTTGACCATTTCATTGAATTCATATCCATGGCATTTGTTGCAGTGTATCAAAATGATGGTCATGTACACTATCACAAATGTTTTATTTTACTTTCACTTTAAATAAAATATCTGACCATGCGCACCATCACATTTTACATTTTTCAATATTTATTTTTAAGAGATGTGATTGTGTAGTGTGTTATCATTATGAGAATGCACTGCCCAACCAGCTCAATCACTTCACACACAAGGAAAGGGTTAAAAACAAAATTAATGTAAGCAACACTTTCAATTATTCTCATTTATATAAACGATTTACCCAAAACTATACCTATATTATTTGCAGATGATACTAGTTTGTTAGTTCAAACTATGATGATCTCTGTGTAAATATAAACAATGCTTTTCACAGTATAAATCAATGGTTCAAAAGTAAACTCACTACATTCAATTTACAGCTAGAAATAATAATCCTAAATCTGAAATAAAAATTGTATATGATAAAAATAATTACACCTATATCCAATATTAAATTTCTTGGAATATTCATTGATGATACAATGAGCTGGAAATACCACATTGAACATATTAGTCAAAACTAAGTGCAGTCTGCTACATAATAAGATCGCTTAAACCATACACATCCATAAACATCTTAAAAGTGGTTTATCACTCTTATTTTAATTCTATTATAAATTATGGTTTACCCTTTTGGGGTAACTCACCCCAAAGTATAAACATTTTTAGAATGCAAAAGAGTATAATTAGAATTATGTTGGGATGCAGAAGGAGGGATTCCTGCAGAAACTTACTTAGAGAATTAGAAATCTTGCCTCTGGCATCTCAGTACATACTATCTCTTATGCTCTTTGTGATAAGAAACAGAAACAAATTCATAGTAAATTCAGAGATTCATTGAATAAATACCAGACAGCAAAATAATCTCCATCAACTTCTTGTAAATTTGAGTAAATTTCAAAAGGGAGTTTACTGTTTAGGAAAAAAAGTCTAAAATAATCCACCACAACATATTAACACATTCAGGACCGGAGGGGCCAATTGGCCCTCTACGTTTCTATAGCATTGCGGACCTGGCGGGCCAATTGGGCCTCTACGTTTCTATAGCGTTGCAGACGGGCAGGCCAATTGGCCCTTTTCTGATGCGTTTATGTTGCAACCAACTATATCTCGCTGTGTGGCCACATTGCATCATAACTAACTTGTCTCTTGTCGAAGCTGGACTTTTATAACCTCGGCGGTTGCTATGCAATGAACCTTCTGTTGTCATGCAACGCTTCGAACAATTTGTTACCTTTCATTTCCTAGGAAACGCGTTTGTTTGCCCCAGGGCAACGGCCCACTGTTATTGTGTTGTCTCTGTGGGAACTCTCTGTGTATTCGTAATAACCGTGGAGACTCATTGTAGGCTGTTAACTTCCTATGGGGCTGTTGCGCAGCGATGACCGTAAGACAGCACATTACAATATGTTTATTAGTATTTATTACAAATGTGTATGCTATTGGATGACAACTGTAATTCTTAGTTGTGACTGTAACTAGGACGATCTCCACATCCGCATGAGAACGTACTCTCGACAGGATTTATGGAAGGTGAATAAATGAAATGAAATTTCTTTACAGGAGACACATGAACACAATGTCATTTTTACAGGAATAAAATTGTGAAATCAAGGTAGAGCAGCGCAGTTACATTGCATTAGCGCACAATTACAAAAATGTTGACTTTTTCACTGGCAATGTATGAGTCTTGCCAGCAGTATTCCTACACTATCAACCTGAAATGGATGGAACATTTTCTGAATAACAGACATGCCATAGATCATCAATGTAAGGTTCATGCCTAGGAAATAAATAGTGACATGTAATCTCAAACCAGAGTATCATTTCAGAAGCAGAAGACTATCTTTACATTTTCTGGATTTATAAATTATACTAAAAGAAGCAAAAAGACTTGTTAATATCAATTGGAAATGGAATAATTAAGTTCTGTAAAACAACAAAATACTGTACATAAAAGTGTCTTCAACATCTTCAAGGGTTCATCATCATTAGACAGTGATATAGCTCATTGTATCATAGTCAGAGAATTACGAGATTCTATGTACACCATAAGATGGGAACCAAATTTACCATACTGGAAATCTCAGTGAACATACAGGACCATTCTTCCATAAGCTTGACTATTTGAGGTATGACATATCCTTTGAGATGTTTCAGGCAAGCTTCACTACACTTAATTTGAGTCTTCCTCCTAGATCTGGATACTGGAAATAGTTTAGAGACTCATCTTACTTTTCTGTGGTATATACGGATATTATTATCCTCTCATGAGTTCCTACTGTAATTTTGTAAAAGATGGATTTTGTATTTTATGTCTATGTACGACAAGATACATGAGTTTGAATATTCTCAGAAGTTTTGTTACTGATATCTTTCTTCTTTGATTCTTATGACAGTTACAAATAAACAATTTAAATGTCTATGATACAGTATTAAGAAATTCTTACACATAATGAGTTTTTGAGTGTGTACAAGTTCATGGTTTAATAATAGGTCCCACAGCTCAGCAGAGGTTACTGAGTTTTTAACCAGAAAGTCCTAATTTTTACCGATGTGTAATCCTACAGAATAGAAGAATTATTTTTGTTTATTTAATAAAACTGTTAGTAGCTCAGATTATATAGCTAGAAGACTTCAGATGCTTTTTCTGTTGTTGATGTAAATGATTCACTAAAACATATTCCTGATTTATTTGTCTTCAAAAAACATAATTTTATTTGGTATACATGTGCAGATAATATAAGTTTTAAAATTACTTTTCAATTTCTGAGACGAGTTCAAAGAGTTGAGAGGAAGCAAATAAACAGGTAGATGTTTACTTCTACCAGACTATAAAGCATCATAGCCCAGAAAATGACACATGATTCATAGTCACTGCTGCAAGATCCTCAAATTCAACTGCATTAGTGTTTGCATATATGCCACTGCAAAGCACAGCAATTTAATGTTGTTTGATAGTAATAAAGTGCAGAATCTAGGCTTTAAAACAAGCCTTAAAACACTTACATAAGCACAAAACTTCAGGAAAAAATTGTATCTTTTAATAATGTGGTCTTGAATCATGTGAAATACAATAATCCCTTGCTTACTGTATTTCTGCAATACATTTTGTATACAGAGGCACAGAATCTAATGATATGTATGTTTGTTGACCATGGACAGTTCATTTACATACTCACAATGAGGTAATCTTCCTCATATGTTATTTAAACAGAGAGTAGGATTATGATTTCATTGTGTGAGATGGAGGGTCTGTAAGGTTATTTGCACATGTCTTTAAAGATGTGACATAAAAACTGAATAATACATAATAAGGTAATATTACTTACAGATCCAAACAAGTCTGCAGAGAAATTAACTGTAAAATGTGTAAGACTTGTTTCCTGTATGACCTTTATATAATGTGTGAGAAAATAAAAAAGTTATTAGCTGCAAAATCTCACTCCATCTTTGAACCTTTCAATAAACATCCTTTCAGAAAACTCACTGTGGTGAAAAGAATACTAGATGGAACTGAAAATGTTTGGTTCACAGCTGCAGAATTCAACACAGTGAAAATAAATATTCCATGTATTGTTACATCATATGTGTAATCATTTTTGTGACATACTGAATATAATAAGAGATTTTTAATTTAAGAATTGCCTCCTTCCACACCACCTTCCAATTCATCATTCATAAATCATCCTCACATCTGACACTACATAGCTTATGCAGTTGTAACAGCACTGTTAAATAAACCATGCGTCAGTCATTATACGAAGAACAGTGTTGACACAGAAAGTTCTCCAAATAGAAATATGCACAAGAAAAGCTCAAGAAGAAAAAGTACTAAATATACATCATCATGATCATCATCTTTCTTAACCCTTCATCCTGAATTTATACACTTATTATCCTGCATAAAAAAAAATTCCAATTACATGCTCTTCAAGGGAAATATTATCTGGAATGTTAGTACATTCAACAGATGCCTTTATGTCCACGTTCCTATTTACAAGATTCTTTCACAGGCACTTGAAAGCTGATATGAGGAGTAAAGTAAGTAAAAAATAAGTAAAGGTATCTCTGTAACAGGGTGTGGAGGCCCATAGGGTTGTGAGATCTTGAGGTTCCCACATTTTCTAGACAATCAGCTCATAGATGGCGGCAACGTTGTTAGCATTACACGCCGGCTGCCCTTTACCCCCAAGAATATTCCTGGTACTCATTTCTGTTAGAGGTTGAGTCGACCTTAGGTCCATAGTGCAGCTGGAAAGATTAGATCAAATGAAAAAATTCCAATGACCTCATCGGGACTTGAACCCGCGACCTTCCGGCTTGTAGCATAGTGCCTCAGCCAACTACACAGAACAAATTTTTGCATCCAACACAAACACATAAATAGTGAATTGTGTGCAATTTAAAATAATGAACTTTTATTATCTACAGAATGTGCTAATGCTACAGACTTGTATATGGGAGGTGCAGTGTTCAAATCTCAGCCAGGACACCAGCTATCCCGAATGAGTGTTTTAATGTTTTTCTCACTTCATCCAAGGAAATTCCAGGATAATATCTCAACTAAGCAGAAGACAAATCAAAATTATAACCAAGCAGAATAATAAAAAATCAAGATAAGATACAAAACACTTCTCAGTGTCAAGGACACAAATAAAACTGGTAGAAAATATTAACATCAGCGGTCTGGAGTGTTCAATCTTAAGTGCGTCACTTGTTTACTCAGATAACAAACAGATAAGAATTACAAAAATCATGCTTCTCCTTGAATCTCATTGAAGCACATTCAGAGTGAGGAACTCATCTTGCTACTAGACTAAAAGTGAGTATGCTTTCTTCCAGATCACCTGGAGGTTACAGTGTCTTTTTATAATCTATGAATACCTGAACATTAATCTGTATTTTATTCTTGTACTTTTCTCTTGTTTCATGGGGATCAGAGCTGAATCTGGTAAAATTACAAACCTATGTAAATTTCAGACACTTGGTAGGACTCTTGGGTAGGGAAACAGTCCATTGTAAGGCTACTACCTCTACAGGTGATTGTATATTCTGTAGATGGATAGATATTCACCAATGATTCTCTGAAATGAAGAGTTCTATCTTCTGAGATACAATGTTGTGTAGTCATTCGAAGGTCAAGCAATACTGACTCTTAAAACAGTGGATGACTTTTAGTGGATTACATAGAGTTGTACCCCGGATGACAGAACAAATAATAACTGCTGCTGTGAGAAAGAAACTCAACTCTTGCATTCCCCTGAAATGTCAGTGTCACAGCCCAGAAGATAGTAATGTTCAAATACACAATTTTACTATACATTAAATTGCAGTATTCATAGGTATAATTTTGAATATTACTCTGAGAGTAATTTCCATTTAAAAACAATATAGCAATGTTGTATTTTACATAAAATATAAATTGTTAATAAATTTTAAACATATCTATAAGATATGTAAAGGTAAAGTTGTTCCTGTGCTTAACTAATTAAGCACTATGCCATGAAGACGTATGGGGGAGGGATGTATAGATCCACATTTTCTTGACTCGGTACTAGTTGGAGGTGAGTGGTCAGCTTCACGGCCTGGTAGCTTTACCCCTGGGAAAGAGCCCCCAGTACCCATTGTACAGGAGGTTGGGTGGACACCAGAGTCAGCCTGGATGATGTGGGGAAGCGAAAATTCCTGACCCTACCGGTACTTAAACTCCATCTTCTCGGTCATCCAGACTGGAGCCAGTCGTTATACTGACTATGCTATCCCAGCTCATAAATGATATGCAAACACTATAATTTTTTTAACTCCCCCACTTTTCAAGCACTGGTGTATCCTCTAGAACAGCTATTTCTGTCAGTATTTCAGGATTTGTGACATTTCTTGGATGAAAGTTTCACCTCTTCTTCAATGTACTTTCTTTAAACATGCACGATAATATGAAAGTTCAAAAAGGTGTTATAATATGCGTGTATTCAATGTTGGTGTGAAGAAAATATACACAAAATGAGTACATTCAAGGTTGGTCCAGGGAACATACTAGACAGAGACGAGTAATTCAGGGTTGATCCTAAAAGAGTCAAAGCATACAGAGATGCTCAAACAAACATCTTCTGCTTCAATCATTAGAGCTCTGGAGACAAACTTATACTTGATGTATTACAGGTTCGTGAGAGCTACAAACCTTTGGAATTAAGCATGCTCATGCCTGAGCTCAGCAAGCAGGACCTGGAAGCCCTCTTACGTCCCAGACTTGGCAGAGAATTGGTGGTGGAATCATTTTCTTCAGAAGCTCTAACACAACCAGGGGAAAATTATGGGAGCACCATGCTGGCGATTGAAGTTAAAATTCGTAAAGGGAAAGATAATACACCAAGCGACAATTTATCTTTGGTAGCCAAGTTAGTACCCCCATGTGAATTTCTATGGAAATTATTTGATCCACCGAATACATTTTGCAAAGAAATAACTTGTTACACATCAGTGCAAGTGGAATATGAGAAATTACAAAATGAAAAATGTATCCCCAGGGACAAATTTGTCGATTTATTTCCAAAATGTTATGGTGTTAGGACAACACTGTCAGAAGAAATTGGAGATAAGGCTGATGAAAATGCAGCAATCCTTCTAGAGAACTTGAAAACAGCAAATTATCGTTTAGGAGATCAGAGAGTGGGGCTTGATTTGAAACATGTACAGTTAGTTGTGTCTCAGCTTGCACGTTTCCATGCGCTTTCTGTGGCGCTCAAGATACTGAAGCCTCAAGTGTTTAAAAATACAGTTCTGAAAGCTTGTAAACCTCATAACAGAACTTTTGATGAGGCAGAGATGCAGGCAAATACTTTGAAACTAATGAAAGTTATCAAAGCCATTCCTGGATGCGAAGATTATCATGATAGAATACAGAAATCTTCAGAAATGGCAAATCTAATGAAGGTAGACAGTTCAGTACTACCGCCAAGAGAGCCATATGCAACTTTCAGTCACACTGATCTCTGGGTTAATAACATGATGTTCTGCTATGACTCCAAGGATGAAAACAATCCTATAGCTGTGAAATTTCTAGATTTTCAGGGAATTGTATATGACTCACCAGTTAAGGACCTTTTATTTTTTCTATATACCAGTGCAGCTGAGGGCGTGCAAGCTAAGCACTATGATGAACTCATACATTTGTATCATGAAAATTTCACTGACTGCTTGAAGGATATGGGTTGTGATATCAGTTCCTTTACCTTCCAGTCATTGTTAGAAGAAATTGACATGTTTGCACCTTCAGAGGTAGAGCACATTCTGTTTAGGTTGATAGCAATCTGTGCTGACAGAAGTGAGGTACCTGACATATCAGCAGTTGATCTTGAATTTCTTTACTGCGAACCAAATGATATATACAAACGGAAAGCAAAAGAATATATTATTGATTGTGTGCAAAGAGGATGGCTGTAGAATACATTTATACAAGTGCTACAAAGAATACAATACAGTAAGATATAAAGCATACAAGAATACACCATCTATACCACAACACCCTGTATTTTAAAATGAAGACACTACTATATCAACATTTGCTTTTATTAAAGCTTTTATGGGTGTGACATGTTTCAACCCTTATATTGGGCCATTATCAGGCATACAATGTTCAGCTTTAAGCTGCTGAACTGCATCCAATTATCATTCAGTTCACTAAATAAGGATCCTTATTGTGTTATGGACTTCATTCAAATACATATTATTTTATTATTATTATTGGAGGGGGTGGGTTTCCCCATGCACCGCGACTAATAGTCTATTGTACGTCCCCCTTTGATATTCTACCAGTCGCCATACCCTGCCGGTACTGGTGCTCGCTATCAGCCCTGTTCAGCCAGCGAAGCTGGCAGTGGTTCCTGATGCTTCCCCATCTACCGGTGGCATTGGAAACTACTTGGGTGGGAAACTTTTTGCCTAATTTTGCTCAGATGTCTCCTAGAGACATGAGGATCTTTTATGTGCCGTAAATCTACGACACGGGACTCACGGCTTAAAGTCCCTCCCAGAGGACTTGTTCCCTGAATTTTTCCGCCCTTAAAAATTCCATGACCTCCGCTGGATTTGAACCTGCGTACCTTGAGTCATGAGGTGGGAACATTACCCCTAGACTACGGAGGCCGCTAATTCAAATACATAAATATATATGCTTTATATCTTATTTGAGACACACAACAGGATGCAAACTATTAAGAATACAATATGGTGTTTTAGATAAAGACAGGATGATCGATAATGTTCAGAAACATAATATTTGTACCAATGTACCATTGTCACACACTTTTAGATCTTCTTAGCTAGAATGAATGTTTAAAAGTATGGTATGGTAATGTTTAAATCTTGTGTGGGTATTTAAATGGTCAGCTGCTCTGCATGAGTAGCCTTTAGCCAATATAGTTCCTACAACCCACTATTTTATAGCCCATTAAGGCATGTACAGAGCATCACTCAATTACAGACATTAAAGTTATGGATTTTAATTTCTATGGAAACTATATAACAACTTGAAGAAAGCAGTCTTCTGGGATTTGGCACCGTGTATATGTGGTGTTAACCGACGTTTCGGAGGAACGTATCGCCTTCATCTTCAGGGTAGAAGTAAAATATAAGAAATCCGCAAGCGAAGAGACCGTGAGAACCGGTAAAAGCAGACCCAGTCACGGTCTCTGCGCTTGCAGATTTCTTATATTTTTCTTCTACCCTGAAGATGGAGGCGATACGTTCCTCCGAAACGTCGGTTAACACCACATATACACGGTGCCAAATGCCAGAAGACTGCTTTCTTCATAGTCACCGCCGTGAAAGCCTCAAATCTTACATTATATATATAACATCTTACTTTAATTTTCTATGTCAAAATAAAGACTTTCAAAATAAAAATATACAACCAGTTTCATATTGCAGCTTACTTCCACAGTCACAGATCAGTACTGGATGAAGCTCCGCCTTCTTCATCTGTGTCTTGTATATCTGCATGATTAGTTGAGGAGCCTTGTGAGTCACTCAGTGTGATGGTTCTGTTGGCATGACAACAGAATTTAAGTTACACGTCATTGTTATACGAACAAAAATTCATCATTCTAATAAATGGTATTACAAACTGAAATTTTACTACTATAAAATGATATTAAACTGCTATAAAAAAAATCTATGGTTATAGTTTGTAATTTCACTGTCATAAAACGAAATTCCAATGTTACTGAATTAAATTTGACTACTGTAATATGAAATTCCACTGTTACAAAATGAAACGCTAAAATACATGTGCCATATTTATTTGTGAGAGTATCCAGACATGAATAAACTGTAAAATATAAAGGAAATGCAAAATATTGGGAAATTCAAATGAGGATAAGGTGTGTTGACAAGAAAAATAAGGGAGAAAATTGGTATGAATTAAGTGGCGTGTTGGGGCTACTCATTTTTACCAATTTTGCATGCATGCACATTTGTGCAACATCCATTGAGAACTTTCATCATTATCATTTCCTATATAAGCTTTTCCACTTTTATCTTCTCCTACTTTCTCCTGCATTCCTTTTCAGTCCTGCATGTTATTGAATAATGCACTGAGGCTGAAGTTTAACACCGTCTCCTATCAATAACATGCATAAATAAAGAACTGTAAGCTGTCTCCTTTACATAGTACACTACAATTCACATATCCTCATAAAAAATATTAACAGTACCCACAGAACAGACATGATACACTGGACTGCTTACTCATTCATAACCTACCATGTAATTTATGTTCAAGCAATGTTAATGCTGAACAATTTCTTATAATGGTAATCCAGAATGTAATTTCATAGCTTTCATCTCTCTGATAAATTTGACTTGGTTCATCCTGGTCCATCACATTAGTAATAGTATAAAAATTAGTGACGTCATCCAGGGTGATTGATAAATGTTGTGTTTTTTTAATCTTTCATCCTTTACATGTTTCTGTAAGTATCGATAATGACCAATGACATTGTAATAGTAGTTTTCATATGTATTGATAACACTCTTCTGAAGATGGTCACTAAAGGATGAAAGATTAAAAAAACACAACATTTATCAATCACACTGGATGGCGTTAATAATCTTTTATACTTTCATCTCTCTGTTACATTACTTCTCCACATTCACAGATATAGACAGCAATTTTAATTATAATGTAAATTTATATACATCATACCAATTAAGTACACTATCTTTTTACTGATAGGCAGATGATCAAACCAGATACTGTGGATCTTCTCCTTGTTTTCAGAATTCAGGATATTGAAGAACAGAGGAAATGCAGTTATAATATAACAATTGGGGTGTGCTCAGATATTTCAGCTTGATTGTATTGAAAGATCAAAGAATAAATGGAGTTGTGTAATTACTTTTCTATAGTAAATGTTACAGTGGATTGTTGTTCATTGAATTTGGCCAATGTTTTTTTCCTTTGGTCATAGACGTCATCCACAAAATATAAATCAGACATGAGCACACAAATAAAGTAACAATGGCACGAAAAACTAAAATAGCTTAAAATGAGATATTTTAGAAGTATTTCACATCAAAATGGAAAGCAGAACAGTGTGACAACAGAGCAGTAGATTCCCTTAATCCAACATCTTATATACCTGACGATTGTGAGCTAGGATGAAACACAAAGTTTTGTATAATGAGAAGAGAAAAAAAAAAGTGTGAATATTAATATATCAACAAAGTTGCACAAAGACGGTGAGGAGTGAGAATGTGACATTAGATTTCATCTTGATGTTTTCTTTCACATAGTTTTTACCATTCTAATTTATCTTCCATATTTAATGCATATAAATTGTTATATTTTCATCTACATTCTGTTTTGAGTTTAAATATTAGTAGAACCTATGAGTAGAAAAGTTCTTAACATGTCAGGCAGATATTGTCAGACTACTGTATATAAAAACAGGATGCACCACAAGAAAAGATAAGGATGTCTAGGGTAGGAGATGCATTACTCCCCCCTCCTCCCCAAAAATTGTTCATGTGGACGTATAGAATTGAAGTATTTCTCCTCTACAGTTTAACATTTAATCTACTGTTTTGGTTTTTAATTCTGCCATGACAACTCACTGCACATTTGTAGCACTACATCATAAGTCAAGATTTCATGGTGATTTACTTAATAGCTACTTCTGATTTAGATCATGAATTGCTGTGAAATTAATGAATGGGTAAACGGGAGGGCCACGGATTCACTGCCATGGGAACCCCAGTGTGCTTCTACCAATGGAGCTGGAGACATAGCAAGATAGTTTCAAGGAGTGCATTTTGGTTTTTGTATCATAACCACTGGCAAAACAGACCTTTCTTAGCTATAGCCTTCCTTAGAAGATTCTGCCAGATGTGTCCATTCCTGGGAATGAGGCAATCTGCTTTCCACATTTTTGGATTTTGCAACAGTAATTTCTTTTACAGACCAAGGTCATCAGCCTTGTGTCCAATTCCCAATCTGGAGGACCAGGTCACCAAATTTATGGCCCCAGTGATTGGGTGGTCCAGTTGTTCTCCCAGGTACCATGTTCCTTTTTCATCACCTTCTATAACTTGCAAAGCTGTGGTGGAGGAGTTCTAATCTGCCTCCACATGGGGAGAGTCTCTGTATAGTGTTTGTTATTTTTAACAGATTTCAACCAAAATTGAATTATGTTGACAAATTTTAGTAAAACTCCCCAATAAAAACTCTCACAAAAATCCATCCATTGGGAGCTGGGTTGTCTCATGTGGACAGACAGATGGGCAAACAGACAGGGAGATGGACAGATAGACGTGACGAAGCTAATAGTTGCTTATCTTCACAGTGTTCATCCTGTTGCGTGTCCCAAACGTATATAGTTAGGTTAGTCGTTGCCACAACACTTACTATATAATCACTACACTGGGTACTATAACTCTCAAACTTTAAAACTAGGCACACATAATTTTTAATAATTTGAATAATTTTTAATACACCTTTCAATACTTTTAATACCTTTAATACAAAGTTAACACACTTCTATAATATATTACTTATAATATACAGGGTGGGCCAGACTCAATTAGGCAGTTTTTGATCATTAATAACTAACCAATCCACAACACACGGGATAATGGGAAAGTACCTTTTGCTGTCGATAGATGGCAGCATCATACAGTATGCTGTGAACGAGGTCAATACTCTGCCTACTTAGTGCACATCGAGGAAACATCATGGCCGGTAGACGGTTGTCTATCGAGCAGCGTGTAAAATGTGTGCGCCTTTTCTCACTTACTAACAATGTGTCAGAAGCCCAGCGCAGGATGTTGGAAGAGTTTGGACTGCCAGCAGTCCACAGGGACACAATCGTCTGAATAAACGAGCAGTTTGATGAAACTGCCAGTGCTTTGAATCCCAAGCATCCTGGTCAGCTGAGAACTGTCCAAACTGCTGACACACAAGCACGTGTTGCTGCAGAACTGGCATCATCTCCTCAGAAATCGAAGTCTACCCGCCATTTGTTGGCCCTACCGGACATTTCGAGGATTTTTTTGGGGAGAGTTTTGAGTGACATGAAGCTGACGCCATACCATCCACAGCTTATTCATGTTCTTAACGAGGACGACTTCGAAAGGCGACTTGAGTTTGCCGAGTTGATGCTGACCAAGTTTCAGGAGAACCCTGACGTTATCTGGAATATTGTCTGGACTGATGAGGCCAAATTTCACACATCAGGATCGGTCAACAGACACAACTGCGTGTTTTGGCGGCCAGAGAACCCCAGCACCACCATTGAATACAATTTCCAGTCCCCGGGAGTGATGGTGTGGGGCGGCATGACGTACGAAGGACTGATTGGTCCGTTCTTCCGTGAAGGTTGCGTCACGGGGGAACCTACCTAAAGTTGCTGAGGGAAAGTGTCATCCCAGAACTTCAGAGGAGAGAGAACTTTGATGAACTGTGGTGGCAGCAAGATGGGGCCCCACCACACTTCGCCATATTGTTCGGGCATTCTTGCATCAAGTTTTTCCTCAACGCTGGATTGGCTGTTGACGGCCTGCGGAGTGGCCAGCCCCATCACCCTACATCACCCCACCAGACTTTTTCCTTTGGGGTTACCTCAAAGAGAAGGTGTACGCTAATCCCATTGACAGTGTGAAACATCTGCGTGAGGTGATTGTTCAGGAATTCAATAAAGTTCTGGTGAATATGTGCAGAAAGGCGTGTGAAAATTTTGCTTTGTGTCTGCAAGCCTATGTTGACTTAGGTGGTGCCCAGATTGACCAGCATCTTGAAAATCGATGACTTATGTGTGTGCGATTCCATTTTTGTAACCATTGCAATTGTTAACATTTATCAATAAAAATAACATCTAATCAAAAACTGCCTAATTGAGTCTGGCCCACCCTGTATATATTTGAATATATCCTAGGTACATTAGATATATTTTATATACTTTTACACACTTAGTTTCAATTCTTATATTTAACTCAAGGTACAATTCTATATCACACAGTACAACACATTGCACCAAATATGGATCCATATTAGCAATTCAATGACCCTAGATGTATTGTCATATCACTGCCTGATGATGGTCCTATGAGACTGAAGCGTAGAGCAGGAAATAAATATTCAATTGCAAAATACTGACTGATCATAAATCACTTTGTTGTGGTGACAACTAACCTAACTATATACGTAATAGGTATTACCATCATAAGCAAACCTCTATTTCAAATATACATACATAAACATCAAATTATTCAATTTACCAAGATATGCAACACAAATTTATAAACAGAAAGCTACCAAGATGACACAAATTTCAAAATTAGTCTAGTTTTTCTCATGGTGTATACTTGTATGCTGTTTTGTACTAGAGTTCCATAACATATACAAGGTACTTTTGTCTTTCAATTCATTGTTGACATCACTCTTGCCATAAATACAACACGCAACAACACAATCCCACAACCACCAAGCCTCAACGAACTGTCTTCTGGTGTGACTGTACATGCATTGTAATTTGTGACACAGGGCTCAAAGTTGACATTTGTTTCACTGTTATCTGAATGTAACCGTTCTTTACACTATACTGAAGTTTCACAGATCAATGTATCTGAGATAAAGGGAACCAAAATATCTGGCATAACACTGGAAGCAGAATGATATCGATTGGCTTCAGCAGGCAGGATTTTGTGTTTAGTTGCACCAAGCCTGCACTTCATGCTGTGTCCTGAACTGGCTTGGGATCAGCATCAACATCTGCTGACCTCTGTGGGTGGTTACCTGGCTTTGTACTTGCTGGAGGCTTAGTGCTATCCCTTATTGACATGCTTTTGTTTGTTGCACCAGAAGTTGTTGTTGTCCCACTTCTCTGCACAAAGGTGTACTTAGAACTCCTTGATACAGGCGTAAGAGCTGTTGTAAATGTTACACAGATTGTTTGGTTTCCTCCTGCATTTGTTACAAATACAGGAGGAGAGAAAGTAGGCCTTGCCTGTGGAAGAGGGACAGAATTCTTTTGCTGAGGTTGTGCTGGTGTTGGTGGTGCATGAGTAGAGGGTGCTGATGGATCTATGGGTGAATTTCTTTTAGCTTTATCTGAAGCTGTGTGATAACGTGGAACAGGCCAAATAGAAGATGACGTTTGTGGCGTCGTTATAAGTGGTGGGAAAGAAGTAGAAAGTTTAATTTTTGTTTGTGTATTGACTACTGGCTGATCTGGTACTCTTGACGAGCCAGCGGCAGATGTGTGATGGTATGGAGCTGGTTGGCGGACTGAGGATGTGCAAGAACTTCCATCTGGCGGGAGATTAGTGGTCACCACAAATTCACGAGAACTCCATCTCTCCATGTTCCCTTCTCTGTGTTGGTCAGATGTACATGAGGTAGAGGAAGATGAGGTAGATTGGCCATGATCATTAGGAGGCTGCCGCAATCTGAGGAAAGAGTTAGGAAAAAGGATGAGAATTCTCAAGGATTAGCTAGAATCTTGGTTTAGCTCTTGGACAGCAAAACTGCAATCAGTATTTGAGGTTTGTGGTTCTTATAGCAGGGAATATTAAGATTACCATCTTCTGGGATGTGATGTTGGACTGTTTGGTAATTAGATATTAACATTTCAGAGTAACTTGCTGCTTCCTTCTTCAGAGCAGAAGAATGAACCTAAAAATGGAGGCAGAAGGTTCCTCTGAAACACTGGTACTTACCTAGCAAATTGTATGGTGTCACATCTCAAGACCGTAATCTTAACTATGTCCAATGCTGCTTAAGTTTTGGAATAAAATTTATGAAAATACTAGAACATTGTACAAGCAATGAAAGCATGCAGACAGTATGTGTGTTGGGTTTGAGATTCTCACAGCAGTGAGTATGGAGAGTAGGGTCTTCCAGAAGGTAACACCGTGTAGTTTGGAGAACAACTTCAATGTTTCTGAGGAGGAAAACACTTCCAGCTTCAGGGTTGAAGAGGAAGCTTGCTGTGAGCTTCTTGCTTGTTCTTTTGCATGGCTTACTTCTTGATACTGAAGAAGGTAATGCATTCCTCTGAAATATCCAGCTTTTACCGAACTACACTGTGTAAGAGCTCTCCATATGTAGCGTAAGTTTTCAACAGACTTACTTCATGTACAATCATATACTAATTTAGATTTCTGAGAGCATTTTCAAAAGCGTAGGAGGTTCAAACATGAAGAAATGGACACAGGGGATAGATTACTTAACAGTTAACATCTGAGTGTGTGAATTTGTTCCTGTGCTTAAATAAGTACCATGCCATAAAGATGTATAAGGAAGTGAAGGTATAGTTACAAACATTCTTAACCTCATACATCCTAGTTACATGCCCAACCCACTGCAGTTTCCTAGACTTTACTATGTGGATTTATGACTATTGGTTACATTTTCTATAACTATCAGAAAAGTGCAGCGGCAGTAATAGCAACAAATATAATTAATTAAAATAAAACAATTTTTGTATCTTTTTGTGTTTTACACTATAACACATAACTACCTAACCGACCAACCAGCTGAGCAACTAACTCCACGGGGCTGAGTCCTTGAGAAGACAAGCATCATTTAGCTACTCAAGAATTTTCAAATTTTTTTTTTGGAACCTGAAGGTTCATTACTGTCTTCACTAAGATCCCATCACCAGTCCCTATCCTGAGCCAGATGAATGCAGCCCATACCACCACACCTTCTCTCTCTCTCTCTCTCTCTCTAAGATCCATTTTAATATTATCCTTTCACCTACGTCTATGTCTTCCTAGTGGCCTCTTTCCTTCTGGCTTCCCCACCAAAATCCTACATACAATCCTCTTCTTCCCCATGAATGCTACATTCCCTGCCCATCTAACCCTCCTTGACTTTATCATTCTAATTATACACATAATTATGTGTATAATTATAATTATTATAATATATAATTATATATTATATATTATATATATATATAAATAATTAATTATAATTAAGTCACTATAAAATAGGGGTATGTGAGGTTCCATTCCAAAACCAGGGTACTTGAACTGAAATTTGTTAAAAAATGCTGATACAATGTACATACAATGATATGTCAATGCAAGGTGAATATTCTAGCGCATATTATTGTACTCTCTGTTCTGACATTACAAAGGTAACACAAAGAATCACCTTCTGCATTCCTCTTCCAGTCGAGCACGTTCAAAGCGTTCATTGGTAACACTCCTCTGTAGTTCTGAAACCTGGTGTGTCAATTCTGCAACCTGTTGCTGACTTTGCTGCAATTCTGATGATGCTCTGCCCCTGCAAAACAGCAATGTATATTGCTAATCAACAGTGGACAAGAACGGAAATACAGTCCCCTATGAGTCTTGGCTTACTTGTGGAGGTATAGCCCCAGTTTGCTCCACTTTTATAACAAGATGGAGGCGAGTGGCTAGTGTCATACAACAGCAGTCAAGGTATTATCCCAGTGTTCACCTGTAGGAAGGGACAAAACTTAGGGAAACATGAATCATGACAGCTTAGGTCTTAGCTGAAATTCAAACCAGGGACATCCTGAGTGCAAGTCAGAAGCACTCTTCCTCAAACCACTTTGCTTGCTGAGGAAAATGCGCAGTGCTCCTAATTACTCTCACAACCTCATATAAATCTTGACAGAAATGTAAGATCCGAGGTTTCCATGATCAGACGTATTGAGATTACAATCTTCTCAAGTGTGATTATCTTTTTCTAAGTTCATTCGTAATGATGCTGTCAGTATTCAGATTACATATAGCATCGATGCTAAGATGATTAACATATATGGAGCAATTTGAGGAATTAGAATTGGCAAGAGAAACAAAGTACTTTGAGAAAACCAGTCCCAGTGTCACTTTTTCCACCACAAATCCTGCATGACCTGACCTGAGATTGAACCCAGGTCACCATCGTGGTAAGCCAGTGACTAACTGTCTGGGTCTGGGGTGTGATGCTATGTAGTTTGGCAGATGAGTACCAGTGTTACAGAGGAACCTGCAGCCCCCATCTTTACTCTTTCACTCTGAAGATGTAGGCAATAAGTACTTATTTATCTGTCTACCAAGATACAAGGAGCCGGAATAGTCTGTATAGCGACTAGCTACAGGCTGGACGACCAAGGGGTTGGAGTTCGTGTCCCAGTAGGGTCAAGAATTTTCTCTTTTCCTCTTCATCTAGACCAGCTTTGGTGTGAACCCAACCTATCCAATGGGTACTGGGGGCTCTTTCCCTGGGGGTAAAGCAGCAGGGTTGTGAAGCTGACCACTCACCTCCAGCTGGTGCCAAGGTCAAATGTGGATCTATACATCCACTCCTTCATATGCCTTCATGGTGTAGTGATAAATTAGTTAAGTATATGGACAATTTTATTTATCAAGATATAAGATATCACATCCTAAGAGACCTTCATATTGATGAAACAGTGATTTCAACTAGTGACTGTACTTGAAACAGAAAATCTGTTATGTAACTGTGGTCACATTGCTCCCAGCACCCCTGAAGCTGCCCTACTTCCCAGCCCACCATCTTTAGGGGAAGGGAATAGCAAAGGATCTGCATATATCCAAACAAACTGCAAAAGGTACTTACAAGTATCACCAAGTGACTGTCTTTAAGACTACTTTCACAAAGCATTTTTAGAAAGCAGTTGACCTTGTGTGAACTTAAATAATAAAAATTCCCCTGTGGTATTTTGGACAGAAGAGGGCACACAGTAGTGTAGTTGGTTGAGGCATATGCTAAAAGTTGGAGTGTCATGGGTTCAATTCCCAATGAGGTCATTGTATTTTTCAATTGACGTGATCCTTCCAGCCGCACTATGGCCCTGGGGTCGACTTAGCCTCTAACAAAAGTGAGTATCAGGAATCTTCCTGGGGGGTAAAGGGTGGCTGGCATGCAAGGACGACAATGTTGCCACCATCTGTGAACTGACTGTCTAGAAAATGTATGAGCCTCAAAGGCTCACAGCCCTATGGACCTCCATGGCCGGTTACAGGGATAAATAATAATTTTGGACATAACAGCTGTAAATGATCCACAGAAACAAGGATGTTAAAGGATGAGTCCTTGATTATAAGGTAAACTTACAGTTTTTCCTTCATATCTGTAATCTTTAGGTGCAGCCTCTTCAACTCAGCCTGTGTTTCTTCGTGTGCAAGCTTCTGATCAAGCATTTCCTTGCGACATGATGACAGAAGATTCTCCAGGGTTGCAATTGATTCATGGCTCTTAGTCAGTTTCTCATGCAGCACCTTCTGTTCGTCACGAAGTCGTGCCAACTCTGTCTCCAGCTGACATCACAGAATAAAATGTAATTACAAAAAAGGAAATAAAAGTAAATGGTGAAGTTAAGTGAAAATGGAAAACTGTTTGCCCCTGTCCTATGGGCATCCAAATTACAGAATTTTGGGATAAATATTACATCTTCTGTAATATAAAATGCAAAACAATAAATTCGGACAAAACTATTTCTTTAAAGAAATCATTATTTGTCATGAAGTTCAGATCACATGTTTATGTGTATGTGGCAGTGGGGAATGGTATGGGTAATACTCTTGTCTCAGTTTACATGGTATAATGTATTACCATGATCTAACATGTCTAGAAATATGTCATATGTAAATAGTATACTTAGGGCAGTCAAAAAGTTCCCAGAATTCCCTTGCAGACTGAGAATGAGCGATAAGATAGCGCACACACTGTTGTGGTGGGAACTTCAGCATGTCTGCTTGAAGGCGCAACAGGTCTGGACAGTGTGCAGTGTCATTACTGTTCCGTTTGAAGTAGACGTGAATGTTGGTCATTCGGCGCAATGTCACAGATCGAACAGCGTGTGAACATCACGTTCATGTGCAAATTGGAAAAATCTGCTTCAGAGATGCTATTGGTCCTGCAGCAAGTTTATGGTGATACTGCACTAAAGAAATCTGCAGTTTATGACTGGTTTTTGGGGTTTAAGAATGGGCAGATGTTAGAGGATGACCAGAGCAGTGGGAGACCTTCGACATCCAGAACCAAAGAAACGATTGGAAAAGTGCGACAACAGATTCGATGTGATCGCAGAAAGACCATTGCGGAGTTGGAGCAAGAAGTTGGTACTGTTACTGGCCATTTCTATGTGCAAGTTCTGCAGAGGTTGTGCAATGCGGTTCAGAGGAAGCAGCTCAACAAGTGGCAGGGACAGTGGCTTCTGCATCACGGTAATGCACTGAGCCACACATCGTTTGTTGTGCAGCAATTTCTTGCTGAGAAAAATATTCCTGTCATCACTCAATCACTGTACTCTCTAGATCTTGCCCCGAGTGACTTTTGGCTGTTCCCTACTCTGAAAATGGGCCTCAAGGGGACATGTTTCGCAATCATGGAGGACATCAAAACGAATGCGATGACTGAGCTTCGGAAGATTCCAAAAGAAGACTTCCACTGCTGCTTCCAACAATTGCAGGATCAATGGAGCAAGTGTGTGTGCGCGCAAGGGTCCTACTTTGAAGGTGATTAGGTAAGCGTTGCTGCATGTCCTACCATAAGAGTGCATACCACCATTCCGGGAACTTTTTGACTGCCCTCATATACAGAGTGTCCCAAGAGGGACTTCGGGAGTGTGTTCCTTATGTTAAAGTAAGCTGATATAACCAAGAACACTTATGTCCAAAGTTGAACGGTTATGGAGATAATGGCCAGAAAAGTGCAAAACTTTGACAGGTGTTACACAATTGTTGATTACCAAATACATATTAAAACTGGCAGGAATATGTTGTTTCTGTAACGTTAATAATGTATGCAACATCAAACTAACTTGTAACTGACATGAAGCCATTAAATTGAACTACAAAAAAACTCACACGCCATGTCATAGTTGTCCTTAGGGTTCCAAGTACTATACATGACACATGGATGGCAAGCACTGACATAACATGGCTGACTGTGCATTCTGGTATAAGCTTAAGCTTACGGCTAGTGTGAGCCATCATCACCACACTCAAGGACAAACATCGATAAGATGTGTCAGATGACAGGTACAGTGCATGGACCCGCCAGAAGACCACACTTTTCTCGGGCCATTATCTCTGTAACCGTTCAACTTTGGACATAGGTATTTTGGGTTATATCGGCATACTTTAACATAAGGAACACCCTCCCAAAGTCTGGCATATTCCTCCTGGGACACTCTGTATAAGAGAGCACAGAAAAGAACTGTGTAAAAAGTGTGTTTTAGCCTATTTCCCTTGTTTTGAAAAAATAAAGGGATAAGTATAAGATCACTCTGTGTATCTGCCTGTTTGTGCATTGCACCCTAATTTTTTAAAGGTTGGTTGGTTGTGTAAAATACTGCTGGACTTCGTCAATACAGTCATTCTTTGGTTCTGAGTCCTGTGGGACTCAAGGCAATATTTTACAATCTCTGAAAGTCCAGTTGGGTAAATTTCTGATGGCCCTCATCAGTATAGTCATTATTGGTTCTGAGTCCTGCACGATTCATGACCCTGGCAGTAGTGCACCTTTCCCATTTCTGAAAGCCAGAGATTGTCCTATTTATATGATTTTGGGGCGGACCACAGAGAAAACACTGCCTCCACCAGCTGAATGTGTCATTATTTATGCGGTCTGTGTCATTTCAAAGGAAAGTAGGTGAGTAGTTCTTCCAATAAGTTCTTGTTATTTGTTACTGTTATCATTGGCAGTCAGGTTATTGGACCTGAATCAGTGACATCCAAACCTGCATCTTAGTGAGGCCGCTCTCAGTAACTTGCTGCATTAAGTTGTCTTTTTGAGTGTCCAGTTTGGTACACAAATCTCGCACGACACTTAAGTCCTCTTCTGTACGATGTCTTTGGGTACTTTCTTCATGTATCTGAGTTTCAAGTCGAGCAATATTTCCAGACAATTCTGCTATCTGAAATTAAACCGAAAGTTAGTCTAACACAAACTGCAAAATTAAAATATTCATTATTATGATCAGAGTTAAAATGTTTATTAATGCCATGTTTACATGGCAAATGTAGGTCATAAAAAATATTTCAAGCTAAATTCCACAAATGTGTATATTAACATGTTTACTTGGTAGTTAAATTTACAATGGTTTGGTCAAATAAAAAGAATGGATAGAACAAGGATAATAAGAATGGCATTAGAATTAAAATTTAAAGAAAAAACCATGGTATGACTTGCAACAAGATACTTGAGCCAGGTACTGAGAGATGTCACAAAGAGAGGAAAATAAAAAGGAAAAACTATGGGAAGAAAGAAGACAATAAACACTTTTTTACCACTGACCCATATGAAACATGAATGATGTTAGAAGAAAAATATAAAGACAAGTGTAATTACATGATAATGGAAGATGTCCGACAAAGATGTCAGCATCTTCATCATGGATCTTTAGTCTCATATAATTCTGTATACGGGCAAGCTACAAATGATGTTATTGAACCAAACTGTATCTTCAGAAAGCTTTAGTGGTGAGACAATCTGTATACTCGTAAAAATGAGATGAAACTACATAGTACACAAACCTGGCGTTCGCAGCTGTTCACCAGCGTATCTTTAGTCTCTAGCAGGTGCTCCAGGTCAGTGATACGGTCTTTAGCAATACGCAGCTGCATTCTGGTATCCTGCACTTCTGTCTCTAGACTGTGGTTATTACTTTCCAAGGCAGATGCCTCCACACTCAAGCTGCGAAAATGATCCAGCATCTCATTTCTTTCCCCCTCCTGAGAACAAGAAATATATTTATTATGAATCTGATTCATTTATATGTCTTGGTTCACCCACAACATTTTATAGACAGACAGTGTCACTCTGCATTCATTGGCAATGAGGAATGCCTTTAAACAAACTGCCATCATGTCTCTCAAAAATAAAACTCCCAAGGCCTAGAACTATATCATCATATCGGTTCACGAAAATATCTGAATACAATTTGTAGGTCTACTCATAAATTCTCAACACAGTCCACATGTCACTTCTTTGGAAAGCAAACTCAAAACTGCAATACTATTATCTACATCGGTACTTCTCAGCACAAAGAGCTGATTAGCTCAAAATTTATAGAAACCCTTAAATTTTTCATCATATCAAGTCTGACCCCTTGTTTGTTCTCACCACAGAAGTTCGAAGGGTACAATGTCAGAATCACTGCATATAAGACCCTAAACACACTATCACCATGCAAACAATGTTGTACATAAAATTTTTGTTACACACAATAGGATTTACACTTTTTCAGCTACATGTTTTTACCTATTCAGCCATCATCAGGCCTTCTTATATGCCCCTGCACTATAAAACTATTATCACAGCTGTTACAGGAATAGATATAGATCTCTGTTAAACCCAATACACAAATTCTTAAGTTATCAATGTAATGTTAAATTAAATTGATTTTAAAAACACAGGTCTCCAACAACACAACCTTTCAACAATTCATAAAAATCAGTACATCCATATACAAATTATTACAAAAAGTAAAAACCCCTACACAGAAGGGTCATCATGCATGGTTCCATAAGGTTTTTTTTTCCTTTCAAAACCATTACATATACAGAATAAACAAATAAAAGGAAATGCAAAAATAAAAGGGAGTTCCAAACAAAATACATAAAGCATACTTTTCTCTTGCATGGATTATAATTAGGACTGATAATTATCAGTCCTAATGTTAGGGAGTAAGACAGTGAGTGGGTGGGTGGTGGGGGAATACATGAATGAGTAGGTTCAGAGATGGGCTAGTGGCAATGGCTGTTCGTGCATATATTGCCCCATAACTCTATTACCAAAATAATTATTATTTAATTAATATTTTGTGAAGAACTTATCACTTAAACACAAATGCTATACAGAATAAATTTCTTCGATATAACCTCAAAGTTTCATACTGTTCCCAGGTTCGATTTTGCTGACTTGTAGGTATCTTAATCACGTATCTCCACACCAAATTTCATACACTTAACTCCAATGGTTCTTTAGGTATCACCATAAAACCAAACATATTCATGTAATTGTCATTTTGTTGTTTTACATTCTACAGAAAACAATTAACTCAACAAAAGCTGCATATTTTTTAAAAGACCTATTTATCTACCTACCTACCTACAACTTGGCACTACAGCCCTGGATGAGCCTTGGCCTCCTAAAAGACCTCTTTATATATATTATTTTATGAACCTACATTTAGTAATGTTAGTATCACTCTCACCTCACAGGCTGACATGTCTGCCATGCTGTTATTACTAATTGTAAGAAATTTAAAAATAAGATACTGAAATGGCCTCCAATGGCATAACATTCATAAGAAGTTTTGTAGAAGCTAGTCATTTGGTTTGGAAGTTGAAAAGAGACACACAGAGACACACAGACACAGCACTGTGATTGCATAAACCCATTTTATTTCCTCAAGAAGGAAAAGTTCACTACAATGGACTGTAAATGGAGCTCCAGATAGTTTGCATACCTTCTTTGCAAGCAGCTCTTCCACACGTCTCACTTCTGACACATATTCCTGTAACTGATGTTTTAAGTTTTCTACTTCCCGACGAGAGGATTCAAGGTCACTGTTGGCTCGCCGAAGGTTCTCTGTGATATTTGCCAAGTCAGAATGAAGGAGCCTGTCAAAATGACATACATATTTTTCTGTAAGGGTGACACAAATGTTTAGGAGAAATATGACTACGATAAAAGATAAAGCTATCCTTTTAAAATGCCATGGAGGCCCATAGGGGTGTAAGAGGTCAAGGCTCCCACATTTTCTAGACAATCAGCTCACAGATGGAGGTGAGGGTATCAGCCAAAAACATATAGTGTTTATAAAGCCAATGTGAAACTTCTAAGTTTAAAGGTATTATATGAGAGAATTAATCATTGCAATTCAGAGATAAAGACAGTGCAACACTGCAACAAAACATTCCCCATTGACTGCTGTTCCTTCATACATATGTACACAAAAGGGGGCAATGTACAACTTGTCTCTTCCCTGAAAGTAGCAATCATTGAATTTCTGACTTGTGTGGAACAGTTAATCATAAACAATGTCATCTCTTTAAGAAACCCAGCACAGATAATCATAAAAAATGTCATCTCTTTAAGCAACCCAGCAAACTGTCGACATTTGGTATAAAATATTCACAAAATTCTAACTGTACTTTGAATTTTGAAGCTGTAAAATAACCTTATAAATCTGTGTACATATATTACATATTCTTGTCTCTAGGCTTTTGTGAAGATGTGACTGCACAAAACAAGAGTGGGATTTTATTCAAAAGGAGCGATGACATGGTTTAATGAAGACGTGGTGAAGAATATGTTGACAAACATGTGGTCCTCAAAAGTGCGATGAAAAATGTTTCAGCAACAAGAGGTAACAGGGTTACTAAAACATTTTTCATTTAAGCAGTGATGATTACCAATTTTTATTATTCACAATTCTGAGCCATGCTAAGTCACACCTGCAACAAAATTTACTGACATCAGACAGAGTATGCCTACATTAGAAGAAGAGGCAAGTTTTATGGACTCTCGATATATTTACTTTCAGGCTTCATTATTGAGATCCAACACAATTCAAAACGCAATTTCTTTCAGCTGTCCCTCTGTTAAATTAATTAAGCACTATGTCATGATGACATATGGGTGAATGGAGGTGTAGCTCCACCTTTCTTGACCTCAGCATTACATGGAGGAGAGTGGTCAGCTTCACACTCTGGCTGCTTTACCCCCAGGGAAAGAGCCCCCTGTACCAATTTGATAGGAGACTGGGTGGGCCTCAGACCCAGCCTGGAAGCTGTGGAGAAGAGAAAAATCTTGCCCCTGTCAGGAATCAAATGCCAGGTGTCCAGCATGTAGCCCACTGCTATACCAAATGAGCTATGTCAACTCCTATTCAAAATGCAATATATAACTCAATCACGGTAATAAAAGATTGCAAGTATTGCCAGTTTCTTTGTGGATGTAACTTATGTTTAATGTTTTAAACCTACCTGCTCTCAGCAAGGGCGGATTCCCTGGCTTGTTCCAACATTTTCAGCTCATGCCGCAGGCTCTTTGCATCCTGTTCAATAGATCTTGCTTTTGCATCTCTTGAGGCAATATCATCCATTGCAGTGCTATTTTGTGAATACATAATTAAGTAATACATACTGATGAATTCAAGGTTTACAAGAAGAAATCACTGTGGATAAACTCTCTGAATTAGTTAACATTAAGAGAGAGTTAATTTGTTAAAATGTATAATTTCCAATCCTTTTTATTTCCATCTTCACTCCTACCAGCTACAAAGTAAGCTGTTATAAAAAAAACCACATGCACACACGCACGCCCCCCCCCCACATGCGCCCACACACACACACACACACACATTGGCATAGAATAATATTGTGACGGAATATTACCATTTGCTAAGCAATGACGCGGTAAACACCGCCTAAAAGCTGGACTAGTGCAGCCAGACAAGGGATTACCCATTTTACTAGGTAAGGGTTCATGCCTGTTTCCGAGACAGAAGATTCATGAAGAGCAACAATGGAATCCTTGGAGGTGCTGATCTCTATTCGGTTCTCTCGCAGTTATAAAAGGACGTTCGTTCATGAATTCAATTCAGTCAGAGATTTTACAGAGCATTCACACAGAAGTCATAATTCATCCGTAAGAGAATTCAGAAGGAGTTCAATGTGTGAGCTGTTATAATTGGTTGTAATTGTAAAGAAATGCCAATAAACCTAATCATCAAACGCAGAACCCATTATTATTAGTCACGCAAAACATGATACATGACAGTATAAAACAGATGCCATCTGTTGTTCCTGTATGCAAACTACTGAAAGAGATATCAAGGAACAGAAAGAGCAAAGATATAACATTCAGAACACGATCATGTAATATGCCAATAAATTCATATGTTTGATGGAAGGCTTCCAACAGGTGGGATGTTCACGAAGTAAACAATGATACAGGTCTTCTTAGAGAGGATAGGAAATAGTTCATACTTCTAACTGATGATGAAAACAACAGAAGCTCTCAATTACTGACATCTCCTATGACTATAAAATTAGAATAACCCAACCATTACACAATCAGAAAGCATATTTTAAGTTAAAAATCTGAACCTGATATGAAGATGAGGTTTGAAAATTCAAATTGTAGTCTTCTCTCAGAGGAATTTGCTGCATTATTCCTAATGGTAAGAGCAGAAGGAACATGATGAAGGGTGTAAATCCTTCCAGAACACCAATAACCATCTATGGAGATTGCATGGTGTCATAATGAGAAGTACACAATTTGTATCTGTTAAGATGAACTTCCCCCTCATTGGTGTCTCCACCTTATCGTGGTGAGGGGCTTTGAGTATGCCAAGGACCCTGAGAGCTATACCAGCGGTAGTGTAGCTACTGGCAAGGCCTCCCTTGTTGGACAGGTCAAACGGCAGGCATCAGACGAAGAGAGACATCAAAAACTAAAAACTGATGCTGGAAGCGGCATCATCAGCAGCAACTTGAAGCACGGAGCAAATGATGCTCGAGATGGTTCAAGGTCATATAGCAACAGGCATGACCAGAGTGGTTTGAATGGCTGCTGTACTGCGATGTGGAAAGCAAATGGATAAACTACCATATTATCACTTTTCCTGGATAGTCTCTTCCAAAAAACAGAGACACCATGTATGCAAACCAGAAGACGAGGCAGAAGACGTAAGAAGATGCTGGATGACCTTGGGGACAGAAGAGGATATTCTCATTTGAAGGAGAAAGCTCTAGATCGCATTAAGTGGAGGAACTGTTTTGGAAGAGACTGTGGACCTGTCGTCTGACAGATTACTGACGAATGAATGAAGACGAACTTGTGATGTGTGGTATTGCTCTACTAATTATCATATTTTCACTTCTGTCCCAATTATATTAATCAGGAATTATAATTTAATTGTGTTCACAAGCAACCCAGTATGGATCTATATTGATTTATGTTCTGACTTTCAATTTGGAAGAGTAAAGTACAAGTTTTTGAATTTCTGCAATTAGAAGCAAATAGCGCTTGATATGGAGTATGTTCATAATCACTACGTTGCATTCACTTAAGAAGTACCACAGTACTAATACAATCCTCTAAAGATCTGTGACTTTGATGTATCCATTATATGTATATGTTATGTTGGACATTGTTCATCGTCCTATGTCTATTAAAGTAGACAAACTTTCAGAAACTGGGTCTGCTTTCATCATTAGGTGCAATAGGGGAAATGTTACTACCCAGTCAAGGCCATTAGAAAGAGCACAGTGATTAGGACTAGCTCTGTGTAATGGGCCCAACTGGATAGGATCTTCTTCTCTTTTACCCCTGATGATGGAAGCAGAATCAGCTTCTGGAACATAGTATAATTTTAAAATACATCTATGATGATGAGCGCTGTCCAACATAGCTGTATGATTAAATATGATGATTATGATGAGTGAACTGACAGTAGGTATAGTGACCATGACCTATTTAAATAACACTTTCTTTCCTTCCAGGAAGCCAGGCAAGAATGTTACATCATACATCAGTGGCTTAGAATTTAAATTAAAACTTCTGGTTGGCTAACAGCAAGGGCATATATGTTTTACATGTGTTGCCTCACATACAGATCACAAGTCATAAACTGACCTCAAATACGGAGAGCCAACTGGGTCATCTAAGTGGGAAAATCACAGTAAAGTCACTTCACTTTCACTGCTGGGAAGTCTTATGAAATAAATACCATGAGGAACACACAAATGATCATGGTAACTGGCTTTAATGCAAAGAATAGGAATGAAGAAATTAAATAGGCAACAGGAATACCGTGTTGTAGCAACAGGGTGTTTGCAATATTAGTGCTGTATCTCGACAAAGCAACAGGAAACACAACTGGTTATTCAAAGATTTGAGCCATGAATGCAGTATATCTGATGAGGTGAACTGGTAAACAGAAGAGATTTTATAAATATTAAAATGACTGAACCATTATTTAATGTGTTTGTGTTATGTTGACTGGTTTCAATCGTTTTTGAGACTAGGCATGTATGGGACTTGTTCCACATCCAATGGCATTTTAGCCCCTCTGGATCTATGGAATTGGAAATAAATATGAAATGAAATCTGGGGCTCTCATGATCATGAACACTAAGATTGCAGCCTTCTGGGATGTGACACTGTGTAGTGTGGTGGAGGGGTAGCAACGTTTTGGAGGAACTGACTTCTTCCGTCCTGAATAAGGAGGCAGCATGTTTCTCTGACACATTAGTAACCAACCACCATGCTATACGGCATCACATCTTGTATTCAAACTTACGTTCTTGTGCAGTAATTGGCAACAAGGGCGATTTTGCAAATGTTGGATCATATGACTACACAATTCAATAGTCTTGTGTCAGTCACTGGGATTCAGTTTGCTCCATGTTACAGTGTACCACACTTGGTATATAAACAGATGGTATTTTTGCCACAAGCCTGGTGAAACATGGCCACCAATACAGAAAATGCATGTACAGAAACTCAACTTTGCTTTCTTGCAAATGTTATGGAAAAACAGCTTAAGATGATGGGTTAGAACCATTCCTGGATGGGCATTTTCTTTGTGGTAGAATTGTCACTGTGTTTAATTAAGCACCATGCCATGAAGATATATGGCACATACAGAATTATCCTTAATGTCACCGTTAGATGGACGTGAATGGTCAGCTTCACACCCTAGATGCTTCACAGGGAGAAGCCCTCCCCCCACCCATTGGTGAGGAGTCTGGATCGGTACCAGAGCCACTCTGGATAAACTGGTAAAAAGACACATCTCTACCCAGGCCAGGAATCGAACGCCAATTTTCTGTTCATCCAGCCAATACTCTGTGTCACACTGACTCTCATGCAAAAAGGGTGAAATGTGATTGTCAGAAACTTTGTGGACTGGAATGCCACTACACTTATTTCTTGTGGGCATAGGAGCTGGTGGGTGGGGGGAGCCCCCCTGGATTTTTAGAAGACAATCAAAATTTAAAAAGAAGGAAATATACCACATAATAAAAATTAAAATTACTTATAAAATCATTATTTTAATGTGAATACCTGGGACAATCAGTACTTAAAGGACTTACACATAAGTTTGTAAGAAGATTTCCTGGCTGTNCCATGATTTTGGACTTGAAGAATTTTTTAATTTTTTAACCTTTAAAACGACCAAGGAATATAAATGTCTGGAAAACTTTGCTATAAAGAACTACAACAAAGTCTCTATACAGAGGGCGAACTCATTGTGATATGGGACAATCAGAGTTGAAGGGAGAGAATCGTCCATCTCTTCAAACACGAGCGTGTGCTCGTAAAATAATTTTCTGTAGATCTGGCTTTTCATTTGAAATCCAAAACCTAAGAAAAAATTTCAACAAACAACCCAAGAAGTCAACAAAACATTTGGCGCACACAGTTAAGATGGAGGGACCAATATACTCTTCAGGAAGACAGAAAAGACCAATCGTGGCTTAATTCATGAAGATGGTGACGCTGATCTGATATCTAGCATATCTTGCACAGAGAGATATTTTCACTTCTGCGCCTCATGGCTCTTACTGAAGCGTTCATGATGTATTGGTTACAAATGCTAGAATTATACAGCATGCTAAAGATGTCCACAGTCACACTGCCAAGGTCGGACGCGTGCTATTTTATTATTCTGTTCACATAATTATTACGCGAGAATTGACTACCAAGAAAGTCCCACTGATACACGACAAAATTTCTGGGTTGTGCATTTGGCAACAGGATGTAAGATAAAATACATTATAGCGAGTATAGGGGCAGCCATGATGGAAAATGGAGTATAGGGGCAGCCATGATGGAAAATGCATCTTAATGTACATAATATTCTGTCAGCCCACTTTGAGACAGTGACTTTGCGGTTCTAATGGCGATAACTATGAAAAGTACGGTCTTCTGGGTTTTGACGCCGTGTAGTTTAGAAACAGCCAGACGTTTCGGAGGAAAAAAATAGCCTCCATATTGAGTGTCGAAGAGTAAAGCCAAGCAATAAACTAGCAAAAAATAAAAAAACCTTGGCTTATTTTTCAAGTCTATTGATGGAGGCGGTAGGTTCCTCCGAAATTTTGGACTCTCTCTGAAATGCACTGTCTTAAACCCAGAAGATCGTATTTCGGTATGTTGATTTGACTTGTATTTCGGAGGTGCCAGTTCGAATTATCACGTGGTTTTCATGTCTTGCCTCACTCCTACTGGCAGATCTCGGGACAGTACTGCAGTTTGGCCAAGACCGCTTCCTGTCAAACATTTTCCAATTCATGATTCATTAATCATCCCACCATTCGACGCTACATAACCTGCGCCATTTTACAGCACCATTAAAGAAACAACAAATAAACAATCAAGAGATGCAGATCAAGAGAGAAAATAAATGCGTTTAGATTCCGGTAGAAAAAAGCTATCTCTGTAACAGGCCGTGGAGGTCCACGGGGCTGTGAGACGTCGAGGTTCCCACATTTTCTAGACAATCGGCTCACAGATGGCGGTGAGGTTGTCAGCCTTATACGCCGGCCGCCCTTTACTCCCAGGAAGATTCCTGGTACTCATTTCTGTTAAAGGCTGAGTCAACCCCAGGGCCATAGTGCGGCTGGAAGGATTAGGTTAATTGAAAAATCCAATGACTTCATCGGGAATCGAACCCGCGACCTTCCGGCTTGTAGCATAGTGCCTCAACCAAGTACGCTACCTGCGTACCCCATTTATATTCTGGTTGCATAACGAATCGATTTATAATAAATAAAGTGTAAATTTCGTTAATTTATCATTCTCCAGAAGTAATGTTTAATATCCTGTATACTTTTCTCGCGACTAGTAACTACTGGGATGGAACTTAAAGAATACAAACTTAATGTAATGCAGGAAATAACAACTGACAAGAGAAAGTCTTAAAGCCACTCGTCATGAGCGATTTTCAGTAATTACTTCCTGTTGCTAAATACGCATTATTAACCTACGATAATTAAAATGCGCAGTAAAAAGTAAAGGTAAAGCTATCCCTGTAACAGTCCGTGAAGGCCCGTAGGGTTGTGAGACGTCGAGGCTCCCACATTATCTAGATGGCAATAAGGTTGCCAACCTTACGCACCGGCTGCGCTTTACTCCCCAGGAAAATTATTTAATTAATTCCTGGTACTCATTTCTGTTAGAGACTGAGTCAACCCCAGGGACACAGTGCGGCTTGTAGGGCAACATAAACAAAAATATATGGGGGTTCTAACGCATTATTTGTAACAAAAAAAGCTATCCCTGTGCTTAACTAATTAAGTACTGTGCCATGAAGACGTATGGGGGAGTTGATGTACTCGTATATATCCACGTTTCCTTGACCTTGGCATTATTTGGAGGCGAGTGGTCAGCTTTACACCCCGGCCGCTTTACCCCCAATACCCATTGGATAGGAGGCTGGGTGGGTTCCAGAGCCGGTCTGGACGTTGCGGATAGGAGAAAATTCTAGACCCTATCGGTATTTGAGCGCCGGTCACGGTAGCCGAACGGTCTAAGGCGTTCACTGTCTTCGCTCGCTCGGAAGCCGGGATCGTGGGTTCGAATCCCACTCAGGGCATGGATGTTTGTGTGCGTTTTTCTGTGTTTGTCTACAGGTAGAGGCCTTGCGACGAGGACAAGGAGTCCTACCGTATGTGTACGATCTAGTAAACCGAAGTGAAACGGAGAGTTTCATGGAGGTAGGCCCAAATTGGGGCTGTAGCGCCACATAAAAAAAAAAAATCGGTATTTGAACGCCGATCCCTCGGTCATCCAGCTATCCCGGTCCTAAAATGAGCAATCTCATAGAAGCTGATCTCATAAAGAGAACTAAGTTGCAAGCTGAACGGTACTACAACTGTAAACAAACATATACTAAGTTTTCGTCAACACTTCTTTATTGGAGAATCAGATTTCACTTTCACCTTCCTTTTAAGCCACAAGAGAAAGTAATCTAGGCTTACTCTCTCGTTCCCTCCTCTTTCTCCGGGGCTACACAAACCTCGCGATGACCGCGTACTCATCATCACAACAGGTTAGCATCTGTTACAAGGAGCGCTTATGAGCTTACCATTACTTCCTAAAGCGCCACCTACACATCCAGTCAGTCATTAACGCACGGTTTTTCAAACCGTGGCTCGCAACACCCACGAGGTCGAGACATACTCCAAAAGACGGTTGTATCCAAGCACGGTTTTCAAAAGTACGTAAGATTTAACACAGGTGCTTTGGGAGTCGGGATAGCTCAGTCGGTATAGCTACTGCCTGGTTCGATTCCCGGCAGAAGTAAGAATTTCTCTTCTTCATATTGCCCTGGACGACTCTGGGACCCATCCAGCCTCCAAACCAGAAGCTTTTTTTTCCTGGGGGTAAAGCGGGTAAGACGTGAAACTGACAACTTACCTCCATCTAGCGCCGACGTCAAAAATGGCGGAGCTATGTCTCTACTCCCCACATACGCCTTCTTAGCATAGTGTTCAATTAATTAAGCACAGGGAAAACTTCACGTTTACAGGTGATTTCGGAAAATGTATCTGCAGCGACAGTGCTCAGGGGATAAGATTAGGTAGGCCGCACACCGGCATGCGTCAACACATGTAACAGTCAAGACACGATGTCTGCGACATGAGGCAAAGAAAGGAGCACAGTTGAAACGAATGGGATTATGAAAACCGCCGCACACCGGTCTGAGTCATTATGCTGACGAATCACGAATTAAGCAAGACTGCGTCTTTTGTCTCATGTCTTGATGCTTGTCTTGACGCAGTTGGTGTGCGGCCGCCCTTACACAGACAAAAGACTAAGTCCTCAGCAAGAATTTCTCATACGGCTGCCTCCTTAGGTCCGCTGGAAATTCCAGCCACGTCGTATCTTTAAATCTGTAAGACGGGTAAGATTCCAGCCAAGACCCACCATTGTTGCTACGTTTATCCGCTTGTACAAGCCTTGTATTTCAGACTGGGGAGGCGAGACAGCTCACATGTAACGGATTTATCTCTTCTTCGCCAGGAATAGCGACGGGCTGGAAGGCAGGGGTTCGGCCCCCGGCTCTGGGGCCCACCTAGCGTACAGGGGGTAAAGAGAGGCCGAAATTTCATGTCATATTCAGCTTGCCCTTTCCGTTAAGCAAAGCAATTAACATTGAGGTCGTCCCAATCCATCGTGAAACAATGTTTTAGTTGATTCTTGGCATATTTAAAGACGTTCTCAATAGATGAGGTATACGGTGTACAATGATCGGAAGGCTGCAATCGTGAGAGCCACCGGGGTTTGTTTTCCAGGACATATTAAGAAATCTGTTTACAAACTTAAGTTTAAGATACTGAAGACTACTTTTACTGATCGCCATAGAGTATTCAGGGTACAACATATTTTTAAAATAATTTAAAATTTTGGTATTAATATTTGGCATACTCGTATATCTTTCCTTTTCAAATTTTGTTTTGTTTCCAAAAATCCAGGGGGTGGCAGATGTCTACCCGCCCCTCTCTCCTCCTCCTGTAAAAAAAATCCGTGGCCTGTAGTCCGCAAGCGAACTATACCGTTAGCGACCGCCGTTTGTTGGCGAAGTTAGTGCCAACTTTTGCGGATAGAGGGTGTCAGGTGGTCAGCACAACGAATCCCCACGGCCGTTAATCTCGGTTTTCTAGACCGGGGCCACTATTTCCTTAATAAGCTCCTCAATTGTCCTCACGAGGCTGAGTGGACCCCGTTCCAGACCCACTACCTCTGAAAAAACTGGTAGCGCCGGGAATTGAACCCAGACATCTGAATCTGTAGCCAGGAACTCTGACCACTAGACCACAGATGCGGCCCTTGTTCTCCCGTCACTTAAGGTTAAAGCGAATAATCAATTATAAAAGTTTTGCGGCCTAATTTAAGGTACTATCCCACCATATGCCTACAGTTACTGAGGAAAACCACAACAGTCAAGATAGTCTGCCACCTGGGCGAGAAACCAAACGGAGAACCTCAGAAGCATCAACACTTGAGCCAAAGAACTCAGTACAGTGAGTGGCCTTACTGGGAGGAAAAGTTAATACGCAACTGTACTATGCCTGAAGCACATTCTACAAGCGGTGGAGTTTATTGAGGTGGTGGACGCAGAGACATTAACATGCCTTACGTACTTCCGGTGGAGCCAGAAGACAGAGGTGGGGCAGAGACGCAAGACCGACAAAGTAACCATCCAGCTTTTCAGTATGGCGTAGGCTGGCCCTAAGCAAGGCAACAACATGCAAACAGCTCTCCACGTGAGCAGGGATAGAATCAGTCTCGTCACTGGATAAAACAACCAAGCAGGTAGGTACAGTAGACTGATCAAGTAAAGGAGGATGAAATGGTCAGGGCGTGTAGCACGCATCAAAACGAGCAATGCATACAGGGTTTTGGCGAGAAAGCCCCCACACGAGACACCACTAGAAAGATGTGTAAAGTAAAAGTAAAGCTATCCCTGTAACAGGCCGTGGAGGCACATAGGGTTGCGAGATGTTGAGGTTCCCACATTTTCTAGACAATCGGCTCATAGATGGCGGTAAGGTTGTTAGCCTTACGCGCCGGCCGCCCTTTACGCCCAAGAATATTCCTGATACTCATTTCTGTTAGATGCTGAGTCGACCACAGGGCCATAGCGCGGATGTAGTTAGTTAGTTATTGGAGAGGGTGGGTTTCCCCATGCACTGAGACCAGTATTGGTCCATTGTGCTTCCCTCTATGATATTCTACCAGTCTCTATACCCTACCGAGATTGGTGCGTACCATCAGTCCCGACCGAGCCAGCGACTTCGGCCTCTACTGGCTTGGCGGTATCTACAATGCTTCCCCCATCTATCAGAGGCGTTAGAGACTACTGTTGGGCGGGAAATGTCCTTGAATTTGGCTCAGTGACCTCCTTTGGAGATATTAGGTCCTTTTACGTGCCGTAAAGCTACGACACGGGACCCACGGCTTAAAGTCCCTCCCGGAGGACCTGTTCCCTGAATTTTTCCGCCCTTTAAAAATTCCACGACCTCCGCCGGGTTTGAACCCGCGTACCACGAGTCATGAGGTGAGAACGTTACCTCTAGACTACGGAGGCCGCTTAGCGCGTATGTAAGGATTAGGTAAATTGAAAAAAAATCCAACTCATCGGGATTCGATCCCGTGACCTTCCGGCTTGTAACATTGTGCTTCAACCGACTACGCTACCGCGTGCCCCGCAGAAAAACCTGTACGGGTGTATAATATTAAAATGGATCTTAGAGATAGGATGGGATGGTATGGATTAAATTGATTAGGCTTAGGATAGAGACAGTGGCGGGATCTTGTGAATACCGTAATAACCATTCGGGATCTATAAAAATGTTGGGAAATTCTTGAGTAACTGAGCGACTGGTGGCTTCTAAAGGACTCAGCTTCATGGACTTAGGTGGTTCTTCCAGATTCTTTGCGGAGGCTAGATGCGTAACACGAGAACAATGAATGAAGTCACGTCTACTTGCGCAATGTCTGATGAACGATTTCTCTGTCCGTGATCTTGAGACACTGCAATGGCGTGACAGCGTCCAGACGGTTAAGCAGACGCCTTCATCAGGGACGGCGTACGCACAAGTGGCGCACAATGAGACGCTAAACTCCATCGATCGCTCAACTCTCTCAAATATTCTTTACGATTTCACGAAATTTCTATACCCTGTGACGAAAACCGTCTTTGGTGTTTTAATTTTTAACCTAGTTTTATTAAGATTATTGCATAACATGGCTAAATCATTGCCAATTACTTGTCACGATACGTGCAAAACGTCACAATAAATTAATTTTCATTTGCGGTAGAGATAAAGTTGTCCCTGTGCTTAATTAAGCACCGCGTCATGAAGATGCGTGAGGGAGTGTACGTATAGCTCAATGAATTTTTAACCTCGAAATTAAATGTAGTTGTGTGGTTAGCTTCACACCAAGGGCCGCTTTATTCTCGGGGAAACAGCCCCCCTTACTCTTCGGATAGAAAGCTGTTGCGAAGAATTTCTTGTCCTCGCCAGGAATCGAACTTCGTATTCATTGGTCGTCTAGTATGTGGCCTAGTTGATATATTTACTAAGTTATACGGGTTTACATTTTCATTTAAAAAGCTACACTGCCCCTTAAATCAGCTTGGTTCGCCCGTGCGACTCGTGACAAAGACTCATGACAACTACGAAAATAACTACTGGAAAGGGAGAGTGATTTTCGTTGTCGCGGGTGGGAAGCAATTGTTGAACGCCAGACAGCGGACTCGACTGAATGGGAGAAAGTCTATACGGTGACTTCTTATTGTTGTTTGACTTATTTAATGCAGTGTTCCTCAATTCGGGGAATACTTGTTGCCCTTCAGTTCAGAATATTTTTATATAATTTTAGTAAAAAATGATTCTCTTCTGGATTCTCTAAGATGAATAATGAATTGGTAAAGATGCAGAAAGAAATGGTTGTGCCCTAATTTGTGGTAATATACAAGCATTTCGCTGGAGGGTCTGAGGAAAACCATGAAAAACATGTGAGGTTAGCCAATTTCCAGAACAAGATTTTAATTCAGGACCTCCCAAATGGTAGCAAACATAAATAGTTATGAAAAATGATCAAGCAGAAAAATGAATTCTTGTTAACAGGGGATGTTGGGAAGTAGGAGCATAGGCTCTGTGTTCCTGATCTGTGTCGTGTGCCTGCAAGCGGCAGTGTTGCCACCACCCTGGGCAGATCCTGTTCACAACCCGTGTGCAGCCCAGCCTGGTGGATGGCAATTGCTGTTCTGGCCAGCAGATGGGCGGTGCTACAGGATATTTCAGCAAGGTCCCCCTTGTCCTCACACAATGGAACTTGGACCTGGCATTAAAGGGAACGCAGAGTGTCACTGCCCCCCTGGAACTGCCCAGTCACCCCAAGATGCACTGTGTCATATGCTCTTTAAGCGTGGACCATGTCCTCAAGGGCAGTATTTTGCCCCTGTCTCAGACAAGCCAGGAAAATCTAGCATCAGGTAACGTACACTTAGAGAAATGTTAACTTCTTGTTCTGAGATGAAGCCCAGAAACAGATTGAGGATGTGATAATATGTATCATGTTTATTACCTGAATTTGGATTGAATTACATTGATATTTTATTTTACAATGTGGAGAAGAGAAAAAACTCTTGTCCCTGCCAGGAATGAAACCGTAGGTATTCTTGAATATGGGAACATGTTTACAGAAATAAATGTAGGTTTCTGAAACTTTACAACATAACGGACCCTTAAATGAAATGTAACTGTAATTTTGATATCGTTTTTTGCTTTCATTATCCAGTTTTTATTCCCACATAAAAGTGCCAGTAAAGCTAGGGTATTAAACATTTTTATTCTAGCGCATTCCTGGACTTTTGACGGCTTAAAAGTTGTGCTCCTGAGGTCTATTACTTTGAATTAACACAAACTGTACATAACTATTACAGCAGTGACAGTGTCTGGACAAGACGGGGAACCTGTCGTGTGCCTGATCAATGTCTGGAGCCTGGTCACGTGTTCTGGGCGAGAGATGAAATGTGTTATGCACAATACACAAGGGGACCTTGCCCTAAGGGGGAGCTCCTTACAGACATAGGAAGTGGAGGAATTGCAGAATGCAAGTGCAGATCAACAGGTGCACTTGGGCAATATTACTGGGCTTCAGGAGACAGCTGTCACGAGCACTTCACACGAGGGCCCTGTCTGGAGAAAGGAACATTATTCCTGCCTGGTGGTCAATGTGGCTGTAATAAGGACCTTCCACATTATGATGCAAACACAGGACTGTGCTATGAAATTGGTGAGAGAAAATGTTCTTACTTGTATAATTCAAGACAGTACACATTTTAAGATAACTGTGAGGAACAGTGGCAGATATAGATTGAATTTGTGGAAAACAAAGGTAGAATCAGATACCTAAATGAATCTTAAAACCATTCGTTAATCTGAAATAAAATTTCTCAAAATAAGCTCATCAGATGAAAATTATTGTGTTTCTTGACATTATTCATCATCCTGTTTTAATTTAAAACACGTAACATTTCGGTGACTGGATCCTGTATCTGCCTTCTGATTCCAATCACTAAAATGCTGAGTGTTTTAAATAAAAACTTGAAGCGGGATAATGTCCTGAAACACAATAAATGTATTAAAATACCAGCATCGCAAACATTTATATCTTATCATCATATGACAATGGTTACACAATTCAAAGTACTAACAAGTTTATGATTTGTATCTTCTGTCTGATACATTATTCAACTTAGTGAATAATTAATAACGTTTCTCAGCAGGATGAAACCTTATGTCATGGGGACGTTTCAAGTTCAGTTCTAGGACAATTCTGACTCAGGTTTTCATGGTTCTCTTCAGTCCTTCCATGAAAATGCCAGAATATCATCTCCAATCAGGCCGTGACTGCTTCCTTCCACATTTTTTCCAGTTTACTCATGTTAGTTAATCATGCTCTCACTCAAAACAGACAAAAACAAACACACTCCGTGGTTTTAGTCCGGAAGCAAACTATACTGCCCGAGTGATCGCAGCTTGTCGGCGAAGTTAGTGCCAACTTTAGCGGATAGAGGGTGTCGCACGGTCAGCGCAATGAATCCCCATGGTGGTTAATCTAGATTTGTTAGACCAGAGCCGCTATTTCCTTGAAATAGCTCCTGAATTATCCTCACAAGGCTGAGTGGACCCCGTTCCAGAACCACTCTTCTCAGAAAGGCTGGTAGCACCGGGAATCGAACCCAGACTTCTGGGTCTGTAGCCAGGAACTCAGACCACTAGATCACAGAGGCGTTCCATTCTCTCATTCAGGGTTGCAAACTGAGCTACTTGAAAGTGTCATTAAGTAGACCATAAATAGAAATAAAAAAAAATTAATACATATCATGTTTGTAGTCTTCATGGGGATGAAAATGAAGAATTTGGCTGCATTGTTTAGTATCACAACCCAGAAGTCTGCAATCTACAGGATGAATATAAATCAAAACATAATATGTTCACAACCTTACATACATAATCTCTGTTTCTTGCTTCCAAACAGAAAGTTTCTCACTCACAAATTAAATGCATTTTTTATTTTTCTTTCTTCCCACATTTAACGGAACGTCATGATCCATTACTTGGCTTAGCCACCAAGTTCCATAGTACTATCAAGAGTACAGATATGTCAGACATGTTACGTTACAGTTTCTTTCCAGTTGGCAGCAGAAGTACAGCTGTCAGGCATATATTAGTAATACCAAATTCATCCAGGATTGCTAAACAAGAAACAGTGAAGTAATCAGATTACAGTCTTCTAGGAGATGACACCTTGGAGTTTGCCTGCTTCCATCTTCATGGTAGAAGATGGAAGTAGCAAGTTCCTCCAAAACACTGGTTACCACCTGGATGTCCACAATATTAAATGATGGATAAAAATTTTGCTGCAATAGTATAGTGCTTCCAAACATCATCATTCACATACAATTTTTACAAAAGTGAAAATTTCAGTTCCCCAAAATTCTTGTGATAAGTTGTTCCTGTACTTAACTAAGCACCCTATCATAGAGATGTATAGGGGAGTGAAGTCCTGTTCCACATGATCTCAACCTTGGCACTAGGTGGAAGTGAGTGGTCAGTATCACAGCCCTGCCACTTTATTGCATGGGAAAGAACTGTACCCCTTAGACAAGGGGCTATGAGGGCCACAGAGTTGGTCTGTATGCTGTGAATAGATAAGCATTTACCTTTGTTGGGAGTTGAATCTGGGTTCAGTTTCACAGTTACCCTTTAAAGACTAAAATGTATGTTTGTATATTACATTACAGTGGCTTAATAATTTAATTATCTTTATGATAGATCAGCATTCATGTTTTCTACAGGTGGGACTGGACCCTGCCCACCAGGTCATGAATTTGTGCTACTAGGTGACAAGAAAGAGCTTTTGAACACCACAAAAGCCATGTGTAAATGCAAGGAAGGTCATGTGCTCTGGTCAGAAAGTGGAGCTTGCCATCGCCTATACACACGAGGACCTTGCTTGGCTGGACAGTTCCTAGTCAATGCAACAAGCTGTGTGCCTATTCCTTGCCCACAGGGACAACTATACTTCCCTTGGGAATCAACATGCTACAAGATTGGTACTAGGGGATCTTGTCCACCAGGTCAAATTGTGATGTTTGAAAATGTTGTACAGCCATCCGTGGATGAGGTGTCCTACAGAGGAATTTGTGGATGCTCAGGTTCGACAGACACTTTTAAGCGCCATATGACGTATGATGAAAGTGATGTTTCTGAACAAGAATGCGATTCAAAAGCAGGAATGGTTAACTGGAATGAAACCTGTTATTTAATTTACACTAAGGGACCCTGTTCAACAGGCCAGTGGTTGGTGCCAGTGAGGGAACACAGACAGTGGTATGAACAAACTGGACAAAGAAAACAACTAAAGGCCATATGTGAGTGTAGACCTGGATATAAACCAGTTAAGAAAATAGCAAAGAGAGAGATTAAAACAGGAAGTGACATTTATATTGAACAATGCCAGCCATTTTCTGTCACTCTGGCACGCTTCCTGAATCAGAACTACAATACACAACAGTGACTTTCTAAAAGCAAGAACTTTTCTGAACTGATATAACTGAAAGTGATCTCTGCATTATTATTATTATTATTATTATTATTATAGTAACAGCATTAATTTTATACAAGTCAATGGACAAACCATAACTGAAAGTGGCCTCTGCATAATAATAATAATAATAATAATAACAATAATAATAACAACAACAATAATAATAACAACAATAACAACAACAACAACAACAATAACAGCATTAATTTCATATAGGTCAATGGACAAACCATCTCCAAACTTTTCTTTCTTCCCACAATCTTTACTTTTTGATTTCTTGCCATCTACATACTGAAAAGTTCTATTGATGCCTACTACTACACACAGACTATATTCAAGATAAGTGTAGATTTGTTTACTCTTAACCCTTTCCAAAATATTTTTATTTCCAACCTCATTTCAACAAACAGAAATTAATTAGTGCAAAAATTAAAAGAAAGAGAACAACACCGCAGTATGGGAAAAATGTAAAACTCCTGCCATCTGTTGTTGCTATGTGTGAACTACCAGAACAGATGTCAAAGAATATAAAGCTCAAAGATACAGCACTTTGAACATGACCATAATGTGGTGATAAATTCCAAAGTTGGTGACAAAATGCTTCCAATAGCATACTAGTGCAGAAAAATATCATAATTTTGCTGCTCAGGTGTTTCCAACAAAAGGATACTATCAATAAAGGTCGCAGTTCTCTTTTAATAAAATTGTAGATATAAAACTATGTTGAAAATTTTAATGGTAATTTATGCACCTTACCTTAATTTTTTCCTTGTTTCTGTTAGAGCTTCCTCTGTCTTCTGTAACCTGTCTTCCTTTGCCTTTAATTCCTGTTCAAGTGTTACTGCTCTTTCTGTTTTATTGTCAATGTTTATCTGTAAGAGAAACACTTCTTTCAACATCCTTTTGATCATTTTCACCCAGCAGGTTGGTGTAGCAGTAAGACTGTAGACTTGTATTTGGGAGATGCTCCGTGAAATTCTGTGGCTTTCCCCAGTCCCTCCAGGATAATATGACACAGTCCTAAATTGGGCTTTTTGTTTCTGATCCTGCAGCTATGGGTTCTATTGCAGAGCATTAATTAGTTAATGCAGAACTGCAGTAAATAATTCACAGTAAAGAAAATTCACATGGAATTTATTTTTAACCAAAAAAAGACTGGGGATAACATAAAAAAATCGACTTCTTCCTATGTGTACCCGATACATATTGACAGGCAACTTAATATTACATTGGGATATGTACGATAGGAACACTTGTGAGTTTCTTCAAAATTTTACAAGATACAGCACACTCCCACATTATGGACGTTTAGCTGACAGAATTTTACCCTTACAGAAATTATGAAACCCGACCACAAAATTCACAGTATGGACCATAAATCTGCTCTTTCAGAAAAATTGGATTATTAACATCTATTTCAACACAAAATTCATAACAACACAAATTCAGCAAAAAATCATTTTGTTCTAAATTGAGGTATGAGTTCTGGAAGGTCAGTTAACTTCTTATACTAAATGCCAAGTATTTACTAAATTAAAATACACTATATACAGCAAAATTTTGCTTGTGGTTCTGTATGGGTGTGACTTGGTCTCTGACATTAAGGGAGGAACACAGACTGAGGGTGTTTGAGGAGAATATTTGGAACAAAGAGAGATGAAGTGACAGGAGGTTGGAGAAAACTGCATAATGAGGAGCTTCATAACTTGTGCTCTTCTCCAAGTACAATTAGAATGATCAAGTCAAGGAGGATGGGGTGGACATGGCATGTAGCATGAAGGGGAGAAGAGGAATGCATATAGGCTATTGGTGGGAAAGCCAGAAGGAAAGAGACCACTGGGAAGACCAAGGCATAGGTGGGTGGACAATATTAAAATGGATCTTAGATAGGATGGGAAGATATGGATTGGAATTATCTGGCTCATGATAGGGACCAATGGAGGGCTCTTGTGAACACGGTAATGAACCTTCGGGTTCCATAAAATGATGGGAAGTTCTTGAGTAGCTGCACAATTGGGGGCTCCTCAAGAAGAGCTGAGCTCCATGAGTAAGTAAGTAAATACAGCAAAATCCCTATTTAAGGTTTCTTTGTGGACTTGTGGATTTGAACACTGAACTAGGAAAAATCTTAACTGGAGGTAATTTTACACTAAAGTTACTGAATTAGGTGCACTGAAATTGAACATTAAATGGGGGAATGCCTTAAATCAAGGAACATTAAATAGACCTTTCACTGTATGAACAAATAATATATTGTTCATATGCTGGGACCAACAGAAATATTAGTTGAATATGGGATATCACTAAATGCTGGAACATTAGATCAAACTTTCATGACTCACCAGCAGTTCATCCTTTTCTCGATCAACTTCCGCCAAAGTTCCTCTCATAACTGAAATCTCATTCTTAAGGAGGGCTACCTCTTGGTCTGATCTTGCTCGATCTCTTTCCAGTTGTCTGACACGTTCTCGGCAATTTGTGAGTTCCATTTCTGATTGAATGACTTTTCCTTGTGAATCAGTCAGTGCACGATCTGTCTGTTCTTGCAAAGTCCTAAATAGCAGACAAGTTGAATGTCATCATCAAGTTAACTATAGCTACGCTGTGGCAGATGAGACAGCTGTTACTTATAGTGTTGTCTTCCAGGCTGTGACATCATGTAATCCTGTGTGGTTACCAATGTTTCAGAGAATCTCTGCCTGTATCATCAGGGTATCTATCCTCTTCAATTCTACCTGAACACAGAGGCAACGCATTTCTCTAAAATGTAATAATCTCTCACATGACTACATGATGTCAAATCAGAAGACCAAAATCTAAATTTTCATCACATTGAAAACCTGAAACGTTATTTCAATTGTTCATTGAATGCTAAGGCTAAAGACTGAAATAAATTCCATATGCAAACCATCAGTTGTTACACTGAAGCTCTGGTTACCTCTGCTTCAAGTGAGAGGTGAGTGACTGATCTTTGGCGAGGTGTCTGCCCCACCCTCTGGAGTTTTGGAAAAAGTCAAAATCAAAGAAAGGAAGAAAATATACTGGCTATTAATAACAGGAAATAAAAACACAAAAAAAAAAAATTCTTCTATCCTGAATACTACAAGAAGCTCAGTCAAAATAGTCTTAAACGGCTAGAAGGTTATTTACTTCCAATGAAGCAGTTATTACAGCATAATCTCTTAAGAGATGCAGTCACAATATAAAACTGTTCTCACCTACGAGTATTACATGAATCATTAATTAAGGTAAAACAAAGATGTTCCTGTGCTAATTAAGCACTGTGCTATTAGGGCTATGTATCGTTAAGTATCATGGTATGAAGACATATGGGGGAGTGGAGATATAACCTCAACCATTCTTATTCTTCAGATGAGTTAGTGGTGACTGGTTACCTTCATGCTCTGATTGTTTTAACCCCCAAAAAAAGCACGCAGCAGACATTGGACGGGCAGCTGTATAGCACCCAGATATGTTCTGGACATGGTGGTGAAGAGAAAAATCCTTGTTGGGAATAAAACACTGGATGTCTAACCCTTAAATCAAGAGGAATATTAAATGCCACTTACTTAATTTGGTTATACAGTGCACGCTGTTGTGTTAGTTCTGACTGTGTAGTGAACAGCTGATTCTGTAATGATTCTATCTGGCTCTCAAAGTTGGAAACTGTTACTTTATGAGCTCCTTCAGAAGCCAATAGTTCCCGCTTCTCTGCCTCTAATCTTCGTACTCTCTCCTCACTGTCGGCTATAGTCTTCTCCCGTCGTGCATGTTGTGCTAGTTCTGACTGTGCAGTGAATAGCTGACTCTGCAATGACTCTATCTGGTTCTCCAAGCTGGAAACTGTTACTTTCTGAGCTCCTTGAGAAGCCAATAGTTCCCGTTTCTCTGTCTCTAATTTTCGTACTCTCTCCTCACTGTCGGTTATAGTCTTCTCACGTCGTGCGCGTTGTGTTAGTTCTGACTGTGCAGCAAACAACTGACTCTGTAATGATTCTATCTGGCCCTCAAAGTTGGATACTGTTACTTTATGAGCTCCTTGAGAAGCCAATAGCTCCCGCTTCTCTGCCTCTAATTTTCGTATTATGTCCTCGCTGTCAGTTATAGTCTTCTCACGTCGTGCGCGTTGTGTTAGTTCTGACTGTGCAGCGAATAGATGATTCTGTAATGATTCTATCTGGCTCTCCAAGCTGGAAACTGTTACTTTATGAGCTTCTTGAGAAGCCAATAGTTCCCGCTTCTCTGCCTCTAATTTTCGTACTATATCGTCACTGTCAGTTATCTTCTCACGTCGTGCGCGTTGTGTTAGTTCTGACTGTGCAGCAAATAGCTGACTCTGTAATGATTCTATCTGGCTCTCCAAGCTGGAAACTGTTACTTTAAGAGCTCCTTGAGAAGCCAATAGTTCCCGCTTCTCTGCCTCTAATCTTCGTACTTTTTCCTCGCTCTCGGTAATAGCCTGCCCACGTCGTGTATGTGCTGTGATCTGAGTCTCTGTGGCAATCTAGAAAGTAAATATACAGTGATACATTTATAATTAGCTATATCTACTTTCAGATCAATTTCTCTGTTAGTCTGTTAGCAGAGTCCTCTGCTTACTGTTTGCTTAGCTTAATATTTGTACCTGAAGATTGAGGCAGTATATTCCTTTAAAATAAGAGCAAACTTCTGTAAGACCACAAGGTGTCACATCCCAGGAGATAGAACTCTTCACAGTAAGCAGACCAAGAATTTCAAAACATCATGCAGAGAATGTGTCTAGAAAGTCCTTAAAACACTGTCCTGTTGTATGCTTTGATTATGAAACAAATTAATTAATGGAATTAGATTAATACCGGATGATGCTCTAGCATGACAACTGGGCAAAGGGCCAGCAAACTTCATTGTAAAATAAGGCTCTATATTACATAACAAATGCAATGAAACAATTTGAGAAAACTTTAGGGGTACCAATATGTTGAGATACAGGATGCAATGAACAGTATGTATTAAACAACCATAAGATGATTGTACCAAGCCTTGGAACAGATCTTGTTTATCCAACCCTACTTAGCACGTGAGAAGAAAGCAATAAAACATGAAGGAATTTAATCCTGCATAGCTTTGAAACTTCTACTAAATTATATTTTAATACCTTAAGACGTTCACGAAGCGCATCTCGTTCCTCTTCCAAAGATTTAACATTACCTCTTGCCAAATCACGTTCTTGTTCTAAATGTTTTATCACAGCCTGAAAAATAAATATCATTAGCAGCACCAATATAAAAAACAAAAAAAATGTGTGGTTTTAGTCTGCAAGTGAACTATACCGACCGAGTGACCACCGTTTGTCAGCGAAGTTAATGTCAACTTTTAGCAGATAGAGGGTGTCACATGGTCAGCACAATGAATCCCCATGGCCATTAATTTCGGTTTTCTAGACCGGAGCAGCTATTTGCTTGAAATAGCTCCTCAGTTATCCTCACGAGGCTAAGTGAACCCCATTCCAGACCCACTACTTCTCAAAAAATCTGGGAGCGCTAAGAATCAAACCTGGGACCTTGGGATCTGTAGCTAGGAACTCTGACCACTAGACCACAGAGGTGGTCTAGCAGCACCAATACAAATTACAAAACTGGATAAGTTTGTAAGATTTGAGGCTTTCACGGCGGTGACTATGAAGAAAGCAGTCTTCTGGGAGTTAACACCACTTATACACGGTGCCAAATCCCAGAAGACTGCTTTCTTCTGGATAAGTTTGCTTTTTTGATCAAATTAGGCCTATTAACCTATGATAAATATTCACTGTAAAAACAACAAAAGCTTCAAATAAAAGTTGTAGATCTTAATCAGATTCATATTTTATGATCAGTACCAATGTTTTCATGTGTTTCGCCAATTCGAACTTCATGTAATGCAGCAACTACACTGAACTGATACAAACCAAAATTAAACTTGCCTGACAAAATTTTATGCAAATCTCTATACCAAATCTCACTGAATATACAATCTGGAATTTTGAGACATAATGCATGGACAGACAAACATGGTTTAGCCATTATGCAACCATTTCACATACTTCATACAAAAGAACACACATGAATTTGATAAAAACCTCCAGGAAACGGATCTACAAGAAACAGCATATCTTTTAAATATTACTTTTATTCAATCAGTGTATTAAAATACAAATATTTATTGCCTGTACTCAAATGAAAATCTGAAAATATAAAAATTCGTAATTACCATCCAGGACACTCCAGAGGCTGGGTCTGTACCAGGACTTATGTAAGTGGGAGATGTCATTGTTGAATGTGTTTCCCTGTGTGGCAAAGACCTCAGAATTTCTTTCTCTTTGATTAAATCACGATTTGCTTGCTGCAGCTCCTGTAACTGTTGCTCTTTTTCACTGAGTTTGCGTTGCAGTTCACTGCACTAGTAAGATACAAGACATCATCATATAAAGAACTGGATTTCTCAAGAACACTTTCACAACTAAATATTGTCTGGTAAATGTCTGCTAAAAATACATGCGAGATCAGTACATATAGAAGTCACATCAGATTTCGTTTTCTAAATTATGCATTTTTCCGTTACATATAATGACATAAAATCTTACATTACAGATGAGCAGCCTCCGTAGTCTAGGGGTAACGTTCCCACCTCATGACTCAAGGTACGCGGGTTCAAACGCGGCAGAGGTCGTGGAATTTTTAAGGGCAGAAAAATTCAGGGAACAAGTCCTCTGGGAGGGACTTTAAGCTGTGTGTCTCATGTCGTAGATTTACGACACACAAAAGATCCTCATGTCTCTAGGAGACCTCTGAGCAAAATTAGGCAAAGTTTCCTGCTCAAGTAGTTTCCAATTCCTCCGGTAGATGGGGAAGTATTGGGGACCACTGCCAGAAAGGGCTGACCTCGCTGGCAGAACGGGGCTGATAGTGAGCACCAGTACTGGAAGGGCATGATGACAGTAGAAATTAAACTGGGACGCATAGTAGATTAACAAATAGTCGCACTGCATGGGGAAACCCACCCCCTCCAATAATAACAATAACAATAATACACTACAGATGTCTCTCATATCCTGGGAGCCATAAACTTGTTAAAGAAACTTACTACCTTTACTTACATTGGTACAGGATGCAGTGGCACCTGTTTCTTCTCTCAAACGACAGCATTCACTGTAGTAAAAATCTCTTTCTGACTGCAATCTTTCAATCAAAGCTTCATATTGCTCAGAATTTAGCTGCGGATAGAAAATAATAGCACAATGTTAGATCTAAGAAGAATAAATTTCAGGCTTCCACTAGTCCTCCATTCTATAAGCAGTACCTAATTTTTTTTAAATAACTGTAGAACAGTTAATGTATGTGGAATGAAATCACAATATTGCATTGAAAGAACACACTATTGGGTAATCTAAAAAGTAGATCTTAAGAGACAAAGCAATAAAGAATTACATTATATATATGTTGTCGCGCGTTTCATAGGTAACGCAACAAGAAAATTTATGTGGGTCTTGGATTTGGGTAAATATTTAGTGGATGATCATTCTTTACATTCACAAATACAATTATTCATATTTACAACGTCCTTGGGAGTTTCCTCTTCTGTTGTTGTACACTCTCGCACCGCTATCTCGGTGAAGTGTCTTTTGCTCTGCTCGGAGCTCAATTGTCCTTAGCTCTCGTCAGATACGAACTCTACTGGTCTCTTGCTGAAGTTGTACTGTTATATCCTGCACTCAGGCTGAATAGGGAATACCTTATTGAAGGGTTAATTTTGCCCACTGCTTTGCAACGAATCTCTTGTTGCCATGGGAATACATTTCATTACAAATAACGGTGGAAACCCCACTGTTAGACTTTCATCTCCAGGACAACCATTTACTAGGCACTGTTAGCCGTTGACTAGTAATGGACGTCTTATAGACCGGCTTTCAGGCAGCATGTCACAATACACACACACACACACATATGTATGTGTGTGTATAGTATACTCCCAGTTATCTGTGCTGATGAAGGGGAAAAGACAGACGGCTGAATAAAAAGTGAAGTGAATTCAAATTTTAGGTACGATCATGAGATCATGGTGATTATTGAATACAGAAATTTGGATATGCATACAGTGTACCTGATGTGTTTCCTGTTACCTGGTTTCCTGCTTGGCTTATTCTTTGACCGTAAAAATGAGGCGATGTGTTCCTCTGAAACATCGCTTGCTGTCTGAACTACAAGCCAGAAGACTGTACTCAAGTACAAATCAAATGATAATCACAAACAAATAAACTGTATCTTACTTGGACACCATTTTCTGGAGAAGAGGTGCGCTTATCAATGCTACCATCTCTTTTATCTTTTGGAGCTTTTGTTGGAACTTTATTCTTTGGCCTCTCTTCTGGGTGAACCTTCTTCTGGGTTTTGCCAGTCACTGTGCCAAGATCAGTTACCCTAGATGCCAACTGGCTTTCAAGTTCTGCTATTCTGCGCTTCTGTAAAGTTGTTTCTTCAATCAGGTGTTCAATCTCTTCGTTGAGGTCACGTTCTGTAAAAGTCACATTAGACTTTGACTGATAAAAACAATTTTATGGAGTACAGCATCTTATTGCATCGTACAATATTCTGATAGAGTTTGGGGTACCCATGAAACTAGTTAGGCTGATTAAAATGTGTTTAAACGAAACATATGGTAAAGTCTGTATAGGTAAACATTTGTCTGATAATTTCCTTATCCAGAATGGTCTAAAACAAGGAGATGCTTTATTGCCACTTCTTTAAACTTTGCTTTAGAATATGCCATTATGAAGGTCCAGAAAAACCAGGTGGGACTGAAATTAAATAGGACACATCAGCTATTGGTCAATGCTGATGATGTGAATCTACTGGGTGATAATGTAGATACCATAGAGAAAAACACACAAACTTCAATTGACGCTAGTAATGAGGTTGGTCTAGAAGTAAACACAGAGAAAACTAAGTATATGTTACTGTCTCACCACCAAAATGCAGGGCAAAATCATGATATAAAGATAGGAAAAAGATGTTTTGAAAATGTGGCACAATTAAGATATTTGGGAATGACTATAACAAATCAAAACCTGATTCAGGAGGAAATTTAGAGGCGATCGAACTCAGGTAATGCTTGCTACCATTCAGTCCAGAACCTTTTGTCTTCTCGACTGCTGTCCAAAAACATAAAAATTAGAATATACAAAACTATAATTTTGCCTGTGGTTCTGTATGGGTGTGAAACTTGGTCTCTGACATTAAGGGAGGAACACAGATTGAGGGTGTTTGAGAACAGGGTGTTCAGGAGAATATTTGGAACAAAGAGAGATGAAGTGACAGGAGAAAACTGCATAACTTGTACGCTTCTCCAAGTATAATCAGTATGATCAAGTCAAGGAGGATGAGATGGGCAGGGCATGTAGCACGAATGGGGGAGAGGAGGAATATATATAGGATATTGATGGGAAAGCTGGAAGGAAGGAGACCACTGGGAAGTACAAGGTGCAGGTGGGTGGACAATATTAAAATGGATCTTAGAGAGATAGGATGGGATGGTACAGATTGGACTGATCTGGCTCAGGATAGGGATCACTGGAGGGCTCTTGTGAACATGGTAATGAACCTTCGGGTTTCATAAAATGCTGTGAAGCTTTTGAGTAGATGCACAATTGATGACTTCTCAAGAAGGGCTCAGCTCAATGCGTGACAGCATCTTAGTTTTAGAAAGTACAATACCAGAAATGCGAGGTTCTACAATGAAAATGGAGGCAGCGGGCTCCTCCAAAATAACAAGCATCCCAGAAGAACTAATCATGAACAGAATAAGTCATACTGTGGATGAAGAGGGTGGGAATAAAAGATGAAAGAAAATATTATGCATTGTGACTTTAACCTTTCTTCTGTTGGCTGCATACGTTGAGCATACCTGCAGTCCCCTGATGAATACTCACAGAGATCACAGAAGCATCTGCCATTTGTAAACCTTAAATATATCAATAACATGGACCTGTTTAGGTTAAGACTATTATAGGAATGTGACACTTGAGGTTCTTATGGCATGACAATGGAGAATACTGTTTTCTGAGATGTGACACCATGTAAATCTTTATATGGAGACAGCAGGTTCCCCAAAACATTGGTAATGATCTACCTGACTCAATGGCATCTCATCCCAGAAAACACCGGGGACATATCCACAACCATCATAACAACTGTCCACAGAAAACAAAATGTCAGGTCAAGATCTGAGATTTTCATGGCCGTGAAAATTCACAATGTGGAAATCTGGGCTATGACCAGGGCCTGGATTTTGATAACCTGAAAATATTTAAAAAATTACCTATAAAATGACCAGAAAAATCCAGAAAAATTACCTAAAATACGACTGAAAAATGTAATATGCAGGGCCCAGATTTTGATGACCTGAAAATATTAAAAAAATGACCTATAAAATGACCTAAAGAAGAAAAGAAATAACACTTCACTTCCATGTTATTCACATTTCAGAAAACATATGAAGAAAAATTCCCTAAAATTGCCAAAAATGACAAGAAATATCCTTAAAAGTCCAAAAATTTACCAAAAAATTACCCCCCAAATAAAAAAATGACCTTAAACCTAAAAATGTAAAAAAAATGACAAAAAATTACCTATAAAATTTACATTTCTGTAACCAGCAGCTCATATCTGAGATTTATATATTTAAGAGTATCGTATAGGATACAAGCGAAAAAAGATGACATGTCATCAAAATCTGGGCCCTGGTTATGACATTCTGGCAGGCAGATACTATTTCTACTATGATGATAATGGCGGAAAGTTCTGCCAAACAGTTGGCACATACGTAAGGGAGTTGGGAGAGACAATGAAAAAGAAGTCTGGCCAATATGTAGCAAAGAGCAAGATTAAAACCACATATCTGGGTGTGAAGGAACAAAGATTTGAAGGGATGAGATTTTCAACAAGAGGTCTAGCAATGCTGATGCAGAAATAGGCATTAGGAGGACAGTAATCCAAGAATAAAAAGCAATGGCAGAAATTAGTAAGAATTGTAAAGACAGATGGGAAAGGATGGTAAGAAAGCACGAAAGTTAAGCGTAAAGTGTACAGAATAGTAATTTAAGGGGGTGCTTGAGCATAGCACTAGGGAGTCAAACTCCTGGCACCCCAAAGTGTGAATTGTAATGGATCTAGCAAGTACCCATCTATTGGACTGTGTGGTGTCATAACCCACAGGAATGGAAAATGAAAATAGCAGGTGTTCAGGTCACTTTCATCATGCGAAACAATTATACTAAACAGTAGACAAAAATACATATTATTTTAAAATAATCATATACCGATAATTGTAAGTTCATTGATGCGATCTGAATATTTTTTCTCATCACGTGCACTTTCCGATTTCCTTTGGAGCTCATCTTTTTCATTTCTCATACGTTTCAAGCTCGCTTTCAGTTCCTGGTTAGTTCGTTGCATTTTTGACATTTCTTGTTCTAAGTGAGCGATTTGCCTCAAACTGTTTTCCAGTTGCACCTAAGAGTGAAGAGAAACCATATGACAATGTTGTGCATGAAGTGACAGAAAAGGAAATGCCACTTGCCATAACACATTAAGTCAGTTAGTTTAATTACATCAATATTTTAGTCTAGTCTAAATTTCTAATGATAGGAATTCCTTTATGACAACATATGTTCATCATACAAGTAAAGTGTTTGTAGTGTTTCGCTTAGTGGGGGGTGGAGTCCAGTGTGTCCACTCGGCACGGCGGCCACTGATTGGCCTATTGTACCTGCCCCGGGTGATTATGATGATGGAGAATTTGGTGGAATGAAGATTGGCAGGAGAAACCGAAGTACTCGGAGAAAACCTGCCCAGCGCCACTTTTCTACTACAAATCCCACTTGACGAGACCCGGGATTGAACCCAGGCCATTGCAGTGGAAAGCCAGCGACTAACCGCTTGAGCTATTGTGAGGCCCTGTTTGTAGTGTTAGTTTTACCTTCTGATGATGACCAGTAGTAGCCAAAACATGCAAAGGCAATATCTTATATACTTAGATTAAACTTGTTCTACTTGATGAACCTTACTACTCACCTATGTATGGATATATATTTATTGTAGCAACTGAGAAGAGCTCTGTTTTATATATTTAAGGTTTATTTGCTGATCTTGTCAGTGCCTCAGACTATATAGCATCACGTGGTACAATGATTCATGAATGATGAACCACAAAGGCTGTAGAAGGAAGTGGTAATGGCTTACTTCATGGTACTATCCTGGACTTTACCTGGAGAGATCGAGAAAACCAGGGGGGTGGGGGAACTCTCAGTTACAAGAGTCATGAATCAAATTTTGCACCTCCCAAATTTTTGTCACAAGCATTAGTGCCTGACACTTCTTCTGCCTCCAAATTTACATTGGGTTTTTTCATAGAGAATTGTTTTCTTACCTGAATTTTTGATACTCTCATTGTGTTCTCTTGAACAGCTGAATTACATTCAGCTTCAACTGCCAGAGCCACCTGATCCATATCACGCAACTCCTTTTCAAGTTGCTTATTACGATCGGCCAGCATAACTGCTCGAGTCATTGCCTCATGCTGACTTGAAACTGATTCTGAAATCAGTAAAATAAATCACTAACGAATAAGAAACCAATTAGTCAATTCTAGAGCGTTCTGGTTCTGATATATTATACTTATGATGACTGGGCTTCTGGACTTCATCCGTCATCTAGTACTAGAAAATGAAACAGTGCGTCCAGTGACTGAGGTAAGCTCCTTCCAAGTGGTTAGTCACTGGCTTCCCACTGCGGTGGCCCGGGTTCAAACCCGGGTCTGGTCAAGTGGGATTTTTGGTGGACAAAGTGGCGCTGGGGTAGGTTTTCTCTGAGTACTTCGGTTTCCTCTGCCAATCTTCATTGCACCAAATTCTCCATCATAATAATCGCCCAGGGCAGGTACAATCGGCCAATCAGTAGCCCAATGAGAAAAAAGCTCCTTCCAACAAACCCAAATGACTATCATCACACCTTTTCACATGAGGATGAAAACAGATCCAGTTTTCAAAGAACTGCGTTCTATTCAAAATACCAGACAATGAACAAAGTCTAGAAATAAAATATTAAGATACTATTAAGTATATCAAATGTTTGTTATATCTCCCTTCTAAGAGGAGGTAAAAGGTGAACAAAAAATGATAAAGCTATCCCTGCAACAGGCCGTGAAGACCCATAGGCTTGTGAGACATCAAGGGTCCCACATTTTCTAGACAACTGACTCATAGATGGTGGTGAGGTTGTCAGCCTTACATGCTGGCCGCCCTTTACCCCCAGGAAAATTCCTGGTAATACTTTCTGTTAGAGGCTAAGTTGACCCCAGGGCCATAGTGCTGCTAGAAGGATTAGGTCAATTGAAAAATCCAATGATCTCAACAGGAATTGAACCTGTGACCTCCTGGCTTGTAGCACAGTGCCTCAACCAACTATGCTGCCACGTGCACCGTCTAAGAGGAGGACATGGGTTTAATTTGAACTATCATTGCTAAAACAAAATGTTTCCCAAACCGCCGACCCACTCAAGTCAATAGTCCTCGTATATTATTTGTATAGTACCACCAGATAGGATCTGCACTGACCTGGCCTCTAGCTTTGGACATAAAAGTGCAAAGTGCATGATGTTGGAGCATATATGACAGACTGTTACCACTAGTGATACACTGGTGGTTGGCAGAAGGGACCTACAGATTAATGTGGGCTCTGAACAATACAGGCAGGTCAGGTACTTATCACAATTCCAAAGTTTTATCTTTGGTAGAGGTTTTCAGCCTGTGGGCAGAAAACTTCACACACACAGACCTGACCATACATCAAATTTTGACACCCTGGTCAAGTGCTCATTATCTTAACCCAAGACTATAAGGTCCTGTAAACACTCCTTATGTTTCAACAGACTGTGCCATGAATCGCTTATCATCTTCATCTGCTTTCCTCTAGTAAATTTGTAGTTTCATGCTCACCTTCAACTTGTTCTTCCAGTTCTCTCTTCTTTCGTTCAAGTATATTAATTTCATTAGACAGAGTATTGAGCTGATGGGTCATGTCCTTACAAGTGCACTGGCAGTCCTTTCTGACAGCATCAATTGGTCGACCACCCTCCAACATGCCTCTGAGGCGCTGAATTTCTTTGTCTCGATTCTCTAGCTACATACAAAAACAATGTATATGTATTGCCATATATCCGGGGTTCGTGTGACCGACAGTAATGGGCCCTGGATTGGATGATTGGATTTACTGACCGTTCATAGGTTGTAACTACAAAAAACTACAGCAATATGGCTGATTTCAACACTACTATTCACTCCACACTAAGTATTTTAAGTCTGCTTTCAGTAGTCATTGCTTGGTAACAGTCCTCAACAATGGCTAGCCCTCTGCAAAGTTTTCACTAGGCATTTCCTGGTAATGAATCTTAGCGATGGAGATCTTCGGTTTCCGTTGCCCACTGCTTACCACTCAGCAGCTGAGCACTCAACTCAACTCAACTCAACTACCGACCTCTGCAACTGCTCTCACATGTCCTCCCTTGGTAACTCTGGGAAGCATGGAACACACATCACCACCTCCAACAGTTCCTATAATATATATGCTTATTCACTGCTGTGGGAACCCCTGGTGATTCTGCAGCAACAGTCTGGTTTCCACAAGTCTATGCCTTTTCATTTCCATACACATGGACATGTTTCTTAAACACCTAGCAATGGCTGGTGTCCATGAATCTTCTCCCTGTGGCAACATGTTTGCCAATTTGTTTCCTAGAAACGCCTATATGTCACAGTATTTTATTGAGACGAATACTGACAATCCACATGACACACATAGAACTTCATTCCATGAATACAGTCTATTTAAATCAAACATAGAAAAATTCAAATATCAACATGTAACAAAAAATGAATAAATGTGAGTAATTTATATTGAAGTAATTCTGAAACGTTTGCAAAGGCTGTTAAAGTTCTGCAATTAGTCAGTGAAACAAATTCAATCAATCCCCTACTATACCAAGGCCACAGAAAGGAGCCCCACAGATGGAGTCGAGGATGGTGCTTTATGCTTGCCACCGCTGCTATATTCTGTTCCAGCCCTTTCTGTCCTATATCAAACATCCTAAAGCATCTATTGTTAGCAACAATTATAACCACCAATATTCATGTAAACATAATGGTTAGATGACAGGGTGGAAGTACAGGAAAGTACACTGGAGTGGTACAAGCAACAGCTAAAGGGACTCGTGTTCTCAGTACAATTCACACACAAAACTCTGAAACATTAAATCAACAGACATCTTATAACAGCATCATTTGAACAGCAGCTGGACTGTATCAATAATCTTTAAATATTTTAATCAATACTTTATTAACAGGGCTGCAGTGAAGGTAAGGAAATCTGGGGCAGTGCCCCAGTGCTTTTCTGAGTGCCTGGGTGCTATCCTGACACTTCTCAAAAGATTGTGAGGATAAACACAGGAAAAAGCTACTACAAACTAATAAATTCTCTTACTGTTATTGCTGTCCTTAAAAAGGACAATTTCACTTACATAACAGTATATTATCTTCACAAAAATATATTAAAAGAAAATTTAAAAGTATTTTTATTAAATGTTTTATGTTCAATGAAAATAGAAGAATTTATAGCTTGTTTAATTTTTGGTATTTCTATCTGAGGTAGAAACATCAACATTTTTAAGTAAGTGATATTCCTCAGCTGTTTATCATGTAATACTGTGTTTAAAAGTGCAAATCTGTCATTATGTAAAGCAACATGAACAGTTTCATAGCATGATTCTTGTACATTATTATTTCAAGCTGTGTTCCAGACTCCCCTGGAATTTTTGTTTTTAGAACTACATCTTTCTCTTACAGACAAAACTTAGGAGGGAAACAAAACGATTTTCCTGTTACATAATACCTTGATTATGAATACAAAATCATGATAATCAAACACATACATAAGAAGATATAGACCACAAATACCTTATTCTTGAGCGTGGCAACGACATCTGACTGCTGAATTTTCTCCTCCTTCAGGAAGTTTATCTCTCGATTTAAGTTACTAATTTGCTGATCTGCTAATTCCAACAAATTTGCAACATAAGGATTCTTTGCCTGTGTTGATACACTGTTATACTGTTCTTGCCAAGATGTTCCCAGTTTTAATGGGGAGTCTAACTCAAAAGTTGCTTGAGGTTTCGTAGAAAGAGTCTTTTTCTTGTGACCTGAGCAAAATGTTTCAAGCCTCTGTATATAATTCAGTATTACGTTTAATAAATTAGGCACAAAGTGTACATACATACATACATGCACACATACTTGTACGTACTTCCTCATGGAGCTGAGCCCTTCTTGAGGAGCATGCCAATTCTGCAGCTACTCAAGAATTTCCCAACATTTTATGGAACCCAAAGTTTCATTACCGAGTTCACAAGAGCCCTCCACTAGTCCCTATCCTGAGCCAGATCAATCCAATCCATCCCATCCCATCCTGTCTCTCTAAGATCCATTTGAATATTGACCACCCACCCATGCCTTGGTCTTTCCAGTAGTCTCTTTCCTTCTGGGTTTCCCACTAATATTCTATATGCATTCCTTGTTTTCCACATTCATGCTACATTCCCTGCCCAGCACACATACTTGTACACACCAAAATGCTACCTAACTATGAACTACACTGGACATCAAGCATGCTGTAACCATGTATGCATCACTATAATAGTGCAACACATGGGTGATAAAAATTAGTAAAACTACTGTTATATATCAAGGGTATTACTCTGTGTTCTATGTATATGTTACAGGCAAGTATAAAGTTAGGCATTGTATACATTTCCTAAGCACTACAGAATGTGGGATTTGTAGTCTGCACAGTGGTGGTTCTGAGCATGTCTGCTCGCAGGCGCAACAGGTCTGGACAGGTTTCAGTGTGCAGTGTCGTTACTGTTCCATTTGAATTAGATGTGAGTGTTGGTCATTCGGTACAATGTCGCAGTTCGAACAGTGTGCAAACATCAAGTTCATGTGCAAATTGGGAAAATCTGCTTCAGAGACGCTATCAGCCCTGCAGCAAGTTTACGGTGATACTGCATTAAAGAAATCCGCAGTTTACGACTGGTTTTCCTGGCTTAAGAATGGGCAGGAGATGTTAGAATATAACCAGTGCAGCGGGACACCTTCAACATCCAGAGCCGAAGAAATGATTGGAAAAGTGCGACAACTGATTCGATGTGACCGAAGAACGACCATCGTGGAGTTGGAGCAAGAAGTTGGTACTGTTACTGGCCATTTCTATGTGCAAGTTTTGTAGAGGTTGCGTGATGCGGTTCGGAGGAAGCGGCGCGACAAGTGGCAGGGACAGTGGTTTCTGCATCACGATAACGCACCAAGCCACACATTGCTTGTTGTGCAGCAATTCCTCACCGAGAAAACATTTCTGTCATCACTCAACAACCGTACTCTCTGGATATTGCTCTGAGTGACTTTTGGCTGTTCCCTACTCTGAAAATGGGCCTCAAGGGGAGATGTTTCGCAACCATGGAGGACATCAAAATGAATGGGATGGCTGAGCTCCGGAAGATTCCAAAAGAAGACTTCCACCGCTGCTTCCAACAACGGCAGGATCGATGGAGCATGTGTGTATGCGCGCAAGGGTCCTACTTTGAAGGTGATTAGGTAAGCATTACCATATGTCCTACCATTAGAGTGCTATACCACCATTCCAGGAACTTTTTGATTGACCCTCATTTAATAATTTAATATATTAAATTTATTAATTATTTATTTATAATCCATCTACCTATTATAATTTATTATCATGCTTAGTTGTAACTAAGGGTTAAATTTCTTACCAGGTGGTGACTTAACAGTGTGTACACCTTTTCCCTGTAACTGCACAATCTTACGAGTCTTCTGGGCAGATTCCTGCTCTAAAGTCTTAATTCTTGCTAGACGCTGTGAATTTAGGAACTGAAGGTCTGAATTTTCACTTTTTAGTTCACGAATCTGAAGTTTCAAATCTAAACATAAGAAAGTAATGGATTAGCTACTATGAAAACGTAATGAACTTATTCTTCTTTTAAACATAAGAAATAATACATTTTGGGGAATTTGATGACTGTGACAGGAAATAAAATGAGGTAAAATGTGGGAATTAAGATTTGGGAAATCAAGAAAAGTTTGTTGATACATTGTTGAAAAAATTACAAAACTGCCAATTAACTTAAAATTTAAGAGTTAGAATATGTAAAATGTTGACTCTTTTAAGAAAATTATGGTCTTTTGGGATGTAATGCAGCATAGTCTGGAGAAAACATGACATTTGGGAGAAACATATTTCCTCCATTTTGAAGTATGAAGAGTAAACAAATAAGAAACCAGCAGAAACAGGTGACAAGCTTAGCTTATTCTTCAACACTGAAGCTGGAGCCAGCACAGTCCTCTGAAACATCGGTGGACTTCTACCAGACTACAAGATGTCACATTTCAGAAGATAGTACTGCTCATAGTCAATACAAGAATTATGTTTTTGGACATTATCCATTGTCCTGTCTATTTTCTAAAAAACCGTCCTGTTTATTTTTCAAAATATGTTTCGGAGACTGGATTCTGTCTGGAGATAGGGACTACTCTATCTACTGGACCCAACTGAGTAGGTTTTACCTGAGGATGGGGACAGACTCCAGTCTCCGAAATGTTGTGTTCTGAAAAATAAACAGGATGGTTTTTTTTTAGAAAATAGACAGGATGATGGATAATGCCCAGAAACATAATACTTGTAGCAGTGTACCATCTTCACGAACTTTTAGATCTTACTCATAGTAAATGCTGTGAGAATCTCAGATCAAACACGGAGGGTATCTTATACCTAACCAGCTACCAATAAGTTGATTTAAATGCACATTTTTACAGCTTCACACTCCTATATATTCCCAAGCATTTAATTATTTCACAGAGGTGACTGTACTGTATGTTGACATCTAACCTTTCTGATTCTTATCAGCATCTTCTTGCTGATGCAGTAATTTCAAGTGCAAATCATTGCATTCCTCAACAAGTTTGGCATTATCAAGCTTGTATGGTTCAACTCCTAATTGAAGAATTCTGGATTCCTAAAATACAAGTACAAAATATGTATTAATTTTGGAATTACTGGGTATTTGGACTTTGTCCATTGTCCAGTATTTGAAAAAACTATATAACACATCATTTTGGAAACTGGATTCATTTCTGTCCTCAGGTGAGGGGTCCTTTAGAAAAAGGTCACCCCAAGCATTGGTCCAGCTCTTTCTAAGGTACCAAGTAGAACAGGTGTCTCTGCCCTCATCTGAAGACAGAAAAAAATCCAGTTTTTTAAACAATGTTCTCTAGTTTGTAGAATACTGGATGATGGACAAAGTCTAAAAACTCAGTAATTCCGAGTGTTATACACCATTGTCAGAACCCTTTAGAATCTACCTGTATTAGTTTGTATAAACAAACATTTTAGTCACTGCAGTAATTCCACAGGTGTTTATATAATATTGTGGTATACCCTATATATTACCAGAGATTACACATAAATAACATTACAATTTTATTTTACACAGGCTTCCTACTGAATTTTGTCTTTTAACAAAAACACAGACTTTTGGGTAATTATGTGGTTCACCAACTGAACAAATGCAGTAGGAGAAAGCTGAAGGAACTACAGGTAAAGTTTACTGCTTCCACAGTGATTCCTCCAATTCGTAATCATAATACACACTAAAACCTGAACCTCCATCTTCAGTTTTGTAGAAAGGTGTAATTCATTCATTCATTCATTCATTCATTGTATATTCCATAAATCCATACACATAGATATAGAACCAGTCATATAATTAATATAGTACAATACAAATATAAATATATATGTACAGTTTATAATCATTAAAACAGATAAAAAAATGTGTTAAATTTATATAAAAAAACAGTCTTACATCACTATACATAAAATTATGCAATATTAAAATTGTTTATGCTATCATCCTTATTTCTAGGCAAATTTGTTACTAAAGAATTCATCACCTGTATAAAAAGAAACATGTGTTAAATTTACAGTCTTACATCACTATACATAAAATTATGCAATATTAAAATTGTTTATGTTATTATCCTTATTTCTAAGCATATTTGTTACTAAAGAATTCATCACATGTATAAAAAGAGTTTTGCAATAAAAATGTTGTCAACTGAATTTTAAAATTTTTCAAGTCATTAGACATAGATTTGATTTTTGGTGGCAAATGATTAAAGATCTTTACCCCCATGTAACATATTCCTTTTTGGAATTGTGTCAGACTAGTCTGCGGATAATGCAGATCACAGATAGATCTGGTACTACAATTATGCATTTGTGAGTTGAATGTGAACAATCTCTTATTTACTATGACAAACAGAGAGATCGACAATATATATTGAGCTTGTAGGGGGAGGATATCCAATTCTTGAAACAAACTACGACACGATGTTCTCTTTGTTGTATTTGTTATAATCCTAATTATCCTTTTCTGCATCCTAAACACTTTTATACTATGCGAGGAGTTACCCCAAAATACCCCAAAATGAATATGGAGATCAAATTATGCAATAAATTACCAAATAAAATCAGGGACTTGGAAAAAATGAGGCAGTTTAAAAGAGAACTGAGATCCTACCTATTACAATATACACTTTGCTCTGTTGATATGTTATGTTAAATTAGCAGAATATGGTACTTGAGTTGGTTTATTTTTATGAATTTCTTCTGTATGGAGTGCTAGCATGAAGGAACTCAGCTGAAATATTGATGTTACTTTCAGATGCGTATGTGTGTATACAAGATGTATCCTATGTCAATAGTTTGACTCAAAGGATGAATAAATTGTATAAAATTGAACTGAAATCAAAGACAGCTTGACACCTAACCATTGACATAAAATCTTGAAATACTGCATTATTTAGATCATAATAACACTGACATATATTTTTAATACAATGATAAGGACCACAGGTGTTCACAGCACTTAAATTCTATCCACATGTGAAAGATTGTCATACCTCGAAACTTTTCTGTGCTAGTTCCTTATAATGACGTAACCTTTCTGTAGTGTGTAAAAGGTCTGATACAAGCCTTTCTACCAAGGGAAGAGATTCTACTGCCAAAGGGTACTGATAACCCAACTTATCCAAGTGGTTACGAAGGGCTCTGTACCTATGTTCCAGCATTCCATTATCCATTGTATCAATATATTTAAGATCTTTACCTGAAATAATGGCAAAATTAGTAGTGGTATGGACAGCAATATTTAAGATAGTGTCAAAATGAAACATGCTGAAACAAAACATGCAATTCAATCTGTCAGTTCACTTACTTTATATGCCAATGTATAATGTTATAATTTGAAATTAAATATCACAAACCTCAGAAATTTTTGTCCCTAATCAGTACCACTGGTTAAATATTATCGCATCTGTTTGTTAGTAGATGTCACATCTGTTATATGGAAGAAAACGGGATTGGGTTCATTGGGAAGCCTCGCTCTGAAACACCTGTTTTAACACTGGGGTATATTTATTAATTACATAAATTTACAGGATTCCTACGGGCTCTGGTTACAGATTTATGTAAATATCGAACAGGCAGTAAAAAACACGCACGGATAACCTATGCATAACGTAAAACAGCTGCTCCAATAATAATTCATTATAATAAAAAAATATATATCGTTTTCATAGTCATCATAAAAATGGCTAAAGTGCAAGGAATCCGACAGACGATCTCTTCATTTCTGTGATCCACAAACTTCAAAATGTGGATGTAAAATCATTCTGAACAACCACATCACAAGACTAGCCCACACACACACTCCACGGCAGCGTAGGAAATTTGTGAACAACACTATAGATTAATTTTCGAGACCCTCACGGATAATGTGTCGTTACATTTCAATTATGATATCTCGAAATTTCAGAAAATAATGTGTTTAATCCTCACTAACATGATGCCATGCCAACATTATTAGTTTCGCCATTAAAATTAATTTATTTTTTGTAATTCGCGCGAAGAGTTGTACACTTAAATCGATGTGCGTTCTAACGTTAATTTTACGTATTGCATGTTCAAGGCGGTCAAGGCGGCATGGTCACTTTTATGCCTGCTCGTCGTACATCCATGTTATGCACCTGCTTGTCAGCATTAATTTGTCGCAGGTTAAGGTTATTCCGAACGACGACAATGTACGTTTTGTCTGATTTCTAACGGTGTAACATGTATGTGGTGGGGTACATACAGTCCTTACGGTCCTTACTCAATTGCCACGGATCCGAAGTGTCAGGCTTGTCGCACCGCAGAAATATTTTAGAAATTCGGCGAACAAAATGAGGGTTCTGTCTCGCTTTATATTGAATTACAAAGTATAATCTTCATAGTGTCAACAAAATACCTCCTTTTAAATAGCAGTCGAAGGATATATAATAGTTGTTTTTTATGCTAGTGACGGATGAAAATTCTTTTTCTTGAACGAAATTGCAAGTGGCATCAGATTGCCTTGATTCACAAGGGGACTTCAAATGAAGCCTGTAAAAGTTCAGAGTTTCCATCCAATCCAATGCCTAAACTTCTATGACAGAGAAACGAATATAAATCACAATTTGAATTTCACATAAACCAACAATGTACTGAAGAATACTTCCACACTGTTCCGCGTGCCATCTTCGAGAGCAGGGGATCTCAGCTTTTTAAGGTCTGGCATCATATTCATCCTATTCTATTGACTCATGGGCTGCTGGGATATGACTGACAATTTGTTAAACCTATATGACAATTTATTAAAAATGCTGCTAATATACTACTGCAAAAAGGTTCACATAGGCATATATTTATTACATTTAGTTAACAAATCTGGTGATTTGATTATTTACTTACAGTCAGTTATTTAATTTCGTGTTAACTCTTTCATTGTACAAGATGGTACAGTACAAATTTTATGCAGCTCATACAAAACACACTGGCCTGTGTTAAAAATTCAAATGTTAGAGATATTTCATTTTCTGTAGGCCTTTTTATAGAATTCACAGGCAGTCAGAAATGCTGCACAGTCTGTTGTATACTTGAAAAGTTCTATCTTCTGCAGTATAATGCTGTGCGGTCTGTTGAAAGCCAGCTGATGTTTCAGAATACACAGAACTCTTCATAACTACACAAGAATGACATGTCTTATATCATGTATAATGATCCATGGACACGAAATAAATGAATGAATGAATGAATAACTACTGCTATGAGAACCTCAAATCCTCCATGTTGTATACTTTATTCAAAAACATGTCTGGAAATAAAATGACACTAACACATATAGCACACTGTGATTTTAATAATATTAAGATTAATATTTTTCATATGAATTTCATTCTATTTCTGTATATTAAATTTTATACACTGAAAGTTGATGGTACTCTTTTCAATTGCCGCAGAGGTACACACTTTCATCTATTTCACTGATCTGGAAACAGGATCAGAAAGGATATATGGGCAGAACATGCTTACTGGGGTTATTGTTTTGTTATATAATAAAAACACCCAAATTATTTCAATGCTTTATTGCTAAGTATAAACATGACATAATAAAAATAGTTTTACAAATAAATCTATTAACATCTGTAATCAAAATTTATGTAATATAAAATCAAGTTTCTTCCTTTAGTATTTCTGATTATAATTTGCATCATAATTTGACAGGAACAAACATACTTATGATAAATACAAATCTGGTATGTCATGTAATATGATCCTTTTTAATTTATAGACAATTTTGAGAAATTACTGGTAATTAAAGTTGTGTGTGTGACATGTCATTAAACATTTAATCTTTTACTCAGTTACAATTTATTTATTTATTTCATATCATATCCATGGATCATTGTACATNATACTCAGCTACAATGCCTGACATGTTTTGTATCAATAATTTACATAAACTTTCTTTGTGATACTTTAATGCCAGAATTAATATAAAAAACCAATAATAAAAATTTATCATTTGACATCCTTCTACAAACATTTCTAAGGCTTTTTATTTCTGGTATTCAATTCCTTTAATGTCTGCCTAATTAGCACAATCTTTTACCACTGCGTGTTCTTATCACAATTGTTTCCAAAGTCCAAAGTGCTTTAATAACATTAAATTTGTACATCAGTCATAATTATTTTATGATTGCTGTGGTAACTGCTTAATCACATTAACTATAACTGCTACTACAAAACTATATAAATTGGATATATAATACTGAGAAAGTTATAATAATTTCTTTATCTGATTTTTTAATAAGTAACTATTATATACATTTTCCAGTTCAGAGGGCTATAACAGTGAAGTCCCCAGCTTACATGGTTAAATTGTTCTGAAGGTTTCCATGTAAGGCCAACAGTGTTTAAACATGATATATTTTTTGACATATGTATTCACCTCAATGAATAGTTACAAGCTAAACATGCATGTACAATAAAATGTATCATAACATACCATATTATAACGTGTTATTACATACTGTATAAACCCTATAAATCCGTAGAAGTACTTAAACTCACTAAATAGAAAGAAATTGTACTTGTGTATCCATATATCTACAAATTCATGTAACTCAAATCTATGTAAGTCAGGGACTTACTTCAGTCAGTTAAAAATAATGGATATACTCGTATACTGTAAAAAGCTTTTTAACTATGGATATTTTTTCTGCAACTATAAATTCTGAAGAGAGAATAATGATCTCAACAAAATAATAACAACTGACAACTGAAAAGTATATTCACATGTTATGTATATTTGTTTCCTGGATCATTTAGGTGCTAAATTATTTGTATTATCGAAGCAGATGTGAAGACTTAAAAACACATTATGTTATACTTTATTACAATTAACAAGACAGTACTCTTAAACAGCAACAAAAACTGTTATTGGCAGTTTTTATTTTATTTACATTGCTGCAGAGCGTGTTCAGATTACTGCCAATTAATGGCCAAGATATGAAAAAGAAGACTGACAGAAATTCATTTTTATTTAAAAACCGAGTTTGTAAAATGTCTGCTCCTAAAATTGTGCCACCCCAGATGGCAGCTTGGTTCACCTGTGATGTAGCATGGCCCTGATTAGTAATCAATAGTGGGTTGAGGGGTGGGTGAAAGAGGAAGTGACTTGGCTTTACTTGAACTGTTAATATTGACCCATTGAATGTGTGAAGGCTATGAAATCTAGGTTCTGGTAGAGAGCTCCCTGTCTGACTAACAACTTAAATTCTTCTGCTGGGACTGAAATGACTACCAGCAGAACTTATTTTTGATATGTAATATTTATAATATTTATTATAAGCCACTATATATTTTTTGCCCCTTATCGTGGTGAGCAGGTTTGAGTAGGCCAAGGACCCTGAGAGCTATACCAGCGGTAGCGTAGCTACTGGCAGGGCCTCCCTTGATGGACAGGTCAAAGGGTAGGCATCACACGAAGAGAGACACCAAAAACCAAAAACTGATGACGGAAGCAGCATCATCAGCAGTGACTTGAAGCACAGAGTAAATGATGCTCGAGATGGTTCAAGTTCATATAGCAACAGGTGTGACCAGAGTGGTTTGAACGGCTGTTGTACTGCGATGTGGAAAGCAAATGGAAAAACTACCACATTATCACTTTTCCTGGATAGTCTCTTTCCAAAACCAGAGATACCATGTATGCGAGAGGTTTCCTCTGGAGACAAAACAAACTGGAGGGGCAGATAGAAGTGACCAAAAGACGAGAAAGAAGACGTAAGAAGATGATGGATGACTTTGGGGACAGATGAGGATATTCTTATTTGAAGGAGAAAGCTTGAGATCGCATTAAGTGGAGGAACTGTTTTGGAAAAGACTGTGGACCTGTCGTCTGGCAGATTACTGATGAATGAATGAATATTGTTTTAATTTTTAGTGATCTACAGGTGGAATCTGCTACAGAAACCCCTATTATTGAATCATCATACTCTCTTGCAGGTTATTTAATTGATATGTATCCATTACGACTTGGTCTTCAATGTGTTACATAAGAGAAATAAAAAGTAAAGTGAAAAGTAAAGATATCCCTATAACAGGTCGTGATGGCTCATAGGGTTGTGAGATGTTGAGGTTCCCACATTTTCTAGGCAATCGGCTCATAGATGGTGGTAAAGTTGTCAGCCTTACGCGCTGGCCGCCCTCTACCCCCCAGAATATTCCTGGCACTCATTTCTGTTAGAGGCTGTCGACCACGGGGCCATAGTGCGGCTGGAAGGATTAGGTAAATTGAAAAAATCCACCTCATTGGGATTCAATCCCACAACCTACCAGCTTGTAGCATACTGCCTCAACCAAATATGGTACCACATGCCCCCACATAAGAGAAATATAATTCATTATTTTATAGTGCACTGTAAACAAATCTGAAGTGGATCAATCTCAATAATATGACCTATAAGAATACATGACAATTCAATATCAAGGTCTTCTACAACATTGTTACATGTGAATCCATTGCATAGGTAACGGCTTGTTGATACATGTATCTGGGATGACAAGCTGGAAGTTGGTTGTTAAGGAATGGCTCGATAAGCATTGTTCTCACAGCAATGTAGACAGACATTTCCTGCACAATGGAGATGTAGTTTTCATTACAATGAATAGCTGAACTGTTCGACTCAGTGTCCCCTATTTGGTATTCCAAGCAAATAGAAAGTAGCAATAGTAGTAGTAGAGAAGAATAAGAATAATAAGAAGTGAGTTGGCAGTGAATCGGCGTGCTTTCGAAAACTAAGCAGAGCTATGCAGAATTTGAGGAGACCAGAGGTGCAAGATCTGAACAACAGTGAGGGATTCGTTATCCAGAAGGAGCTCAATGTGTGAACTGTTATGATAGAGTGTAATTGTAACATGGAGGTCAAATAAACCCAGTCATCAAATCTAGAATCCAGTTATTAGTTCCGATACTCCAGATACACTTGACAATATGTAGCACCTGAAGATAACTAAAAAAATGGTTGAAGCATGAACTGTGTTTTAATAATTACACACACCCATATGCACACATAAACACATGAAATATATCACTGACAGCCGTTTCAATCGCAGTACAATACAAATATGCAACAGGATGCAAAATTAGAAATTGGATTCTCCTGCATATGAATTAGGTTTGGAATCCACTACATAGTGAATCATAGCTATGGGAAAATGTGGAAATTTTGGAAGTTCTGTTGATTGGACCACAGAAGTGCATATAACTTAGAAGAAAGGATAAGTTTTTTTGTTACAGCCATCCTCTTTGCACAAAATCCTGCACAACAAATTTAACCTTTTCCTCAAAGAGTTCACCACCATAGTTGTCCTGAAGCATTACATCAGCATTCACATCTGACAACTGAGGTACTTCATTTTCATGAGCAGTAATGAATTTTGCCATGAAGAGGATGTGTGGCAATTCTTTTGGAGCATTTGTATTGAGTTCATCCTGAAACTTTTCTATGGAGAAAGGATCAATATCACATGCTAATCCAGTGAGACAGTCAATGAATTCATGATGATAAAGTCCTATCAGATCATCACAGTGGTCCTTTACCACACCACTAACTGCACTGCTATATATGAAGAATATTAGATCATGGATTGGTGAGGCATAGAGTGTGGTTTGAAAATCCACAAATTTTATACTGATAGGAATTTCAGTCTTGCATGGATCATTTGCATTGTCATCATCAGTTTCATATAAGAACATCATGTTATTTACCCAAAAGTCATTATGGACAAATGTAGCAAATGGTTCCTTAGGAGGAGGAGGAGAAGGATTCACCTTCCTCTTCAAATCCTCTCGTAAAATCCTTTCTATCTTTTCAAGATACGGCAAACATTCTTGAATACATTTCACATCATTTACTGTAGATGTAATCCATTTCTCTGCTACTTCATCATCTGATATGCCAGCTACTATATATCTGTCACATGATTTGAGAACTGTCTCTTTGAAGACATTTGGTTTCAAGATTTTGAGTGCTACTGAAACAGCATGGAATCGGGCCAGTTGAGTCACTCCCAGCTCCATGTGTTTCAAGTTGAGACCTTTTCTGCGATTTCCAGTGCAATATCCATCCACCTTTAGATTCCCTAAAAGAAGAACTGCTGTGTCATCTGATTTATCATTAAAATCTCCTTGTTTATTTGTACGAGCACCATAGAACTTTGGGAATACATCGACACGTTTGTTGCTTGGAACTCCTTTCTCTTCTTGTAGATCCTTATACTGTGGGCTTACAAGCCTGTATGCATTCACCTCTTTGCTGAATGTAACTTCAATATCAAAGGCCTCACGAAGAAACGCTGATGGTGGTACTAGTTTAACTACCAATGCGAGTGTGTTTCTCTTGTTACCTTGTTTAATGTTAAGTTCTGCAGATAGAATGGCGCTGCCATAATTATCCCCAGGTTGAGTGAGAGCCTGGGTTTTGAAGTCTTCCACTCTGACATCAGAACCCAATTGTGGGGAAAGCAAAGATTCAAATTCTTGTTTTGTTAGCTCAAATATAGTACTATCTTTATCAGGACACACTTCCATCTTTTGCACTTGACAACGAAATCTGTGAAAGAAACAATTTGTAGAACATTTTAAACTGAGGGAAGGAAACAATGAATTTCAAAGTTTCTGTGTTTTTAATTAATCATTACAAATTTGTCATAAAAAGTCAAGCTGTTCGTGTGTGTGATTAATCGCCCCACCATGCAGATGTGTGGCGAAGGGGAAGCATAGTTCCACACATTAACCTTGGTAGTACATGGAGGAGAGTTGTCAGTTTCAATTACAGACCACATTACGCCTGGGAAAACAGCCTCCAGTGTTGACTGGATGCGAGTCTGGATGGGCCCCAGGGCAAGTCTCGATGCTGTTGTAAAGAGATCTTTTGCCCATCAGAAATCAAACCCAACTTTCTTTGCCCTCCAGGCAATATACTGACAGACCTATTCCAACTGCACCAAGTATACAGGCAGTAAACTTACACTGTAGGGTTACTTACAAAAACAATACTAAGAGAGGGTATTTTTTGTTTTAAGTATGAAAGCCCCCTCGTTGAACGGCTGTTGTACTGCGATGAGGAAAGCAAATGGAAAAACTACCACATTATCACTTTTCCTGGATAGTCTCTTTNGAAACACAAGAATGAGAATTATCAATGTAAATTCTTCCTGAGCACCTAGCTAACCAACAGATGACTGTAACTTACTATTATCATAAATTTTCATAGAATGATGAGCTCCAAATTTTTATACAGTGGATCTTCAGTCTGACAATTTATCTCTGCTAACTTATCACACTACAAGGAATGTTGCAAATGAAAAACACTTATCACATCCACCCTCACTGATTGTGTTCTGTATAATCTTTGTAAAATAGGGTTTTTCATGACATGATTCACATTCCAGAACATTGTCTGAATAAATGTGTACTGCATTCATTAACCTTTTGCAGGCCAACCTCAAATATACTTGCTTCTGCCCAGTGTCTGCTGGGCCAACACTGAATATTCTTGTCAATTCTAAAGGTACAGATGATGGCCTGTTACACCCAGGATTACTGAACTTCTGGACTTTGCCCATTGTCTGGTATTCTGCAGGAATTAAATGTTTCAGAAACTTGATCTGTTTCTGTCATAAGCTGAAAGACTGCGGAGGCACCCACTTACGTTCGATACCCTAAATGCCTAATCTCAATTACAGGACCAGTGATTCAGAAATATGTCCAGTTTCCTAAATGCTGTGATCTTTTAGAACCTTAGACAGTGGACAATGTCCAGAAACTCAGTACTTCAAACTGAATATACTTGGTTCCAGGTTTTCTACTTTTTCACCCCTTTACACCAACACTGAGTACCTTTGTTATTCTGATGGTTCAAAGCACAAATACTGTACATCCACTTTTTTCAATTTAAAGTTACTGTGTCTCCTTGATTGTCACACTTGTTTTGCACAAATACTAAGTTCAGATAACCATGATGTTGAGAAAAATGATTATGAAATATTGTATGTCACACTATGAAATTGTGCTGGTGCATCCTCAGTGTGAGTTTAGTAAAAACTGTTCCGTTAAGGGTATATCAAATGTAAATAAATTATATCTAATTTTAACTGTTACTCTCCAAAAGAATTTTTAGTTAAAAATTCTAAAGTATTGTAAATATGCACAATAAACATATTCCTTTGACACAATTATTTGGTTTGCATAATATAATGTTCTTATAAGATGTCTGTAAATAGCTGCAGTAACCATGTATTTATATTTATATTGGTATTATGCGATGTATTATGACATGTTGTAGATCTTTGACTTAGTCCCATGAAGCATTAATGCATTGTAATTATAAATTCTGTTCTTTATACTGGGCTTAAAGCCATAAATATATTCTTTACAACTTCTTTATTAAAACTGTCACAACACAACTATATCAATGTCAGTGCCTAGTTCTGGCTCTTACTACATGTTTCGGCTATTAATAGCCATTATCAGGCAAATACATGGCTAACATATATGCACCACTGAACTGCAGTATTAATATATTAAAATACTTGACATAAAAAGACAATAAATTAGATATATATAAAACAAAATTTATGGTATAAAACAAGAATAAAATTCGATTGATGCTTTACATCACTGAGTCAGTCGTTGGTTTTTGTGATTTTTGTTGTGTTCCCACGGACAAATTGGAGTATTCTATATTTTGTGTATAAAACTGTTATATGAGGCTCGTGATGTAGATGTAATATAAATGTTGATTATTTAGTTGGTGCCTCATCTTACAAAGTACTGTCCGTTCTGTAGGGAATGTAATTCTTTGAAAGTTTAAATTTTTGTGCCTTTTCAAAAAAGTGTGAAGAGATAATCAGCAACTCCTCCAAGCAAATCATCAAGAATATCAACAAAAATTAGTAAAATCTGGAGCAGCCTGAACTGAATTGCAGTCCCACTTTCTCTGAATTTAATCTGCTCTTAATCTGTCTGGGAACGTAATTCTGGTTTGCTCATAACAATTTTGTACAATATTTGTAGCATTTGAGATATTACCACAGGAGAATTATTCCAACTTGAACTTATAATGCATTTTATTTCATGTTGTACTACAGAGTGTGACAATTATTCAATAAACAAATTAATAAAATTAACCACTGGACAGTAGTTTCAAGAGTTGGTTGGCCTGATATTTCTTTGCTTGTTGTTAAAACGGATAATCATACACTAAAATCTTCATAGGTGGCCATCAAATTTGAGTTAAAAACCCTCCATCTATCCATACTTGTTTGAATTTTCAGCATTTATACAACATTAATTACATGTAACAAACCTCATAAAACCCTCAGTCCTTGCTGTTTTATTCCTGTGTGAGCCCACACTGGCATTCACACAGCCAGTGCTGTTATGAAACTGAACTACAGGCATTCATTTGAAACTGATAAGAATTTGCATGTTCATTTTTACACACATACTTTTTTTTGTTAATGTCAGAACATGTGTGTCCTTTATCTGTTAAACCATGCCCATATTTTTATCAGTAAACTTTGTATTGTCGTTACGTAACAGGAGCCATCAAACCTATGACAGTTCATCTTTATCTTCAACATTTGTATGAGTTATGGTTTGCACAAGCTCTACTACTGTAAAGCACTTTATTTTAGTCAAGCCATTTATATTATGACTTAATTAGTGAACATATCATATCATGTAATGTATGGAAGGGGTGGGCCATAAAAATCGGCCCCCGCACTGTGACCTTCAATGATCTATTGTGCTTCCCCTTGGATTAGCCCTTTATTAATCCTACTCTCTTAATAAAGTGTACGACCCTGCTTATGGGGGCATCATAAAAGTCACTTGGCTCCATAAAAAATTAACCCAACTGGCAAAATCTTAAATAAGCTGTGGCCTCACAATCACACAGGATTATATCATATCATAATACATCATACAACGGAATCCCCACTTAAATACTCAATTTAAGTTTTTTTTTTATTTAATGTTTGTCCTTCATTTATAGTTAAATTTCAGAGGTCCCAAGTATATCCTTTCAGTGTTAAAGATATTCCTCAGTATAGTGTTCAAATTCAATGCTCTCAAAAAGAAACCTTAATAGTTTCACTGCATACACAATAATTAAATATCCCTCCCAATGTTCCTCCTGAACAGCATGCTGTAGAAAAAAAAAACGATAAATAAAAATGTTTCCTCTGGAGAGAGAACCCTGGCAGAATTGCTAATTTTACTGTTACTGTATCAGTTGAAGTTCAATCCAATTTGTTCCCCAAGTTAAAGTCAACGTCACATTGCAACTGATGGCCAGTCAGTCAGTAAGTCTTGGTGTTGAGCACCCTCCTGGGGCTCATGACCAGATATTCATTACTGTTTGACAGTTATGGTCTTGTTTTTTGTGGGTGCCCTCTCTGATGAGAGGACGGCTCTGTCTTTTGTATATGTTGCTGGTCCTTGCCAGTGCACTCTTTCTTGGGTTGGAGTCTCTTGGTACTCGAGACCATATATTACTGTCTCAAATTTGTGACTTCTCTTTAGTTTCCTCCTACGACTTGCAGGGTCACGGTGGAGGTATTCGACCCTGCTGCCACACGCGTGCTCTCCTCTGTCAATTTGTTCCCCTACTGCTTCACCATTAATAAGAGAATCAGGCCAGCAACAGTGCTTATATTTTCAATGTAACCACGGTAATGAAACATGTTCTGAAGGCCACAAAAATGTAAGATTTAAGTAACCACCAAATACTCAAATAGAATCTGTCAATGAATCTGGTTATTAATCTATTAATGGAGACAGCTTATCTGGATTAAATTGACAAAGACAACAAGTCCTTACAGAAAGCAATGCTTTTCTAACCTCTGTAAGATTGAAGATCTGAAAAATTCACACCAAAATGAATAGCTCTGTTAAGTAATGAAACTTGTTACTGTGCAAATTAGTTTACTTGGGTATGTATTATGATCTCTTAGAGGGCTTTATTTTAAACTATTTTATAACTTGAATGGAAAACAAGCTATGTACCTCCAAAATGTAAGGCTGTCTTCAATTACATTCCATTAGAACCCTTCATAGGCACTGTCACATGAACAACCACAACCCTAACCACAAACAATTTTTTTTATTAGATATATGATTAGAACTACAGGAACATATGTGTTTTCATTTAGGAATATTTAAAGTACCTGTGATCATGAAACTGACCACTAATTAATGCACACCATGAAATAAATTCATAGATTCTATATATTTGTAAGAATAAACATGTTATGCCTCTGTACATGCATGAGATCCCTCAAAATATTACCAAAGCCATTTAAGATACAATAAGGAAAGGTACGTAATATATGAAATATAATATACACCTTTATATAAATATATGCAATAACAATATATTAAAATAGTTAAATATGTCACAAAATCTACCTGAATACTCTTTATGCTTTATATCAGAAAACATCTCTTGGAGGGTCAAATCACAGTTTTATTCCAGTACTTCTTATTGGTCTGTAAATATGAGAAGAACATCACTCCGAGTTAGCATTACAGCAGGTTTCAGAAGTTTCTGCCATGACAAAGGAACCATTTTTCATCTTCTGCCAAATTACGACATTTCTCAGGTGGTTCACATGTTGCTAAATTGACTGTATCACTCTTGAACCATCACTTAATTACATAGAATCTTAAAACAGTTGCAGTTCTATGCCATTCGCTTCAGACTGTAGTGAAATGTGGCTGCGTACAGGTTCTCACTGTCGTGATGGAAATATAATGCTCTTCCACTAATGCAAGTGATTTAGTGACCAATTTGGATGATGGCAAAGCAAGGGAACACCCAGGAGGGGCACAGTACCACCCCCCTCTACCGTGCTCTCTCCTCTATTTCCCTCTGGCACACGTGATTCAGCCCAAAGCACTTGTCCCCAGTGAAGGTCATCACATAATTATCATTACCAATGATCCTGTGAATGGAAGGGCTGGAAGAATGAAGGGGAATATATGGATGCATGTTGGAGGTGCAGCTGTGACAGCCTGAGAGAGATGTGGAGAGGCTGATCTGTTGCTTCAGTAGAAATATGAAATTCACACTGACCAAATTCAGTAGAAGTAACTTATAATCAAATTAGTAATGGAAATACACTGAAAATGCCTCTGCTAGAATACCATCAGCAATAAAACCTGTATATAAACTTGCTTCAATTAAGAATTTTTTTTTTTTCACCGCTGTGCTCAATATATGGTGTTCTGATAGAGTTGTTAATTGCCGCTGAAGTCAGACCACGGTCCATCAATCAGTTTACTATGTACATTCCAAAGATTCTGTAACATAAACATCACAAACTATATTTTGAGTCTCACTGGCTGTGCTTGCCAATCAATGAACAAGCAAAGCAAATAGTATTTCTTGTAATGCAAATTGGCAATAGCAAATCTCTCTTCCTTATGCAGTCTACTACTGCAGTATAGGAATACATTAGTCAGGTGAAGCATTTTTAAAGAGATGTCAGCAGAACCTTGCAGTGACAGAAATACTTGAAAAAACTAAAATTCTTGATTTGAGAGGAATGGAACCATTTAGAAGCAAGATATGCATTAATGACAGGATATTGGAACAAATTAGTACTTCTAATATTTGGGATATCCCCTGATGGAGAAATGGATTAGGATGTAAAATTTGTAAATTTATTCAGAATAAGCAGAAATTATAAATCAGATCTTCAAACCACCATTGGTTTCTGGGCATACAAGAATACTTAAAGGATGTTTGTTAGACCAACATCTCATGGTTGATAAGAACTAATGACAGAAGATGGAGAAATGAACATTATGACGGCTGCAAGATATGCCATTTCAGACCATAAAAGAAATGAAGAAATTATGAGAACTAGAAGTTCCACATATAAGAGAATTTACAGAACAACACAGAAGAAACTGAGGGGGCAAAAAAAAAAAGTTTACAAAATGAACTCTGATAGGATTCCAAAAGGATCTTAAAATATAAACTAAAAGAAAGAATAAGTGTGGAAGACTTCTGATACAATGGAAAACTTATGTTTTGTATCCTCTGTGACATCACACTAAGGTGACAACTAAAGCACATACAAAATAACATTTCATATATAATCCCTTAAAAGCAGTACCAAAACTGACATACCTTGAAATACTTGACAGTCTTAACTCTGAGTTCCAATGTGGCATCTTCATCACAGAGAAATATTGTGTGTCTGTGTTGCTGGAATGCAGATACTGTCCACATGTGGTTTACACCTTCTTCTATGGCTTTGTACAGTGCAAATGCTTTGTGGGTTCCTGTTATGAGGATCATAACCTGTCAACCAGGAAATAAATATTGTATACTGTTACTGACATTTCCAACATAAATATCAAGGAATATGAGACACTTACCAGCACAACATTATCCAATATACTTCATATGAGGCCTATAAAAAAACAACACATTCCTGAAGCCAGAACAAGCATAACATTCACCACAACCTTGTGTTTTACTTACTTACTCATGGAGCTGAGCTCTTCTTGAGGAGCTGTCAATTCTGCAGCTACTCAAGAGCTTCCCAGCATTTTATGGAACCCTAAGGTTCATTACTGTGTCCACAAGAGCCCTCCACTGGTCCCTATCCTGAGTCAGATCAATCCAATCCATCCCATCCCATCCTATCTCTCTAAGATCCATTTTAATATTGTCCACCCACCCACGCCTTGGTCTTCCCAGTGATCTCTTTCTTTCTGCATTTCCCACCAATATCCTATATGCATTCCTCTTCTTCCACATTTGTGCTACATGCTCTGCCCACCTCATCCTCTTTAACTTGATCATTCTAATTATACTTGGAGAAGAGCACAAGTTATGAAGCTCCTCATTATGCAGTTTTCTCCAACCTCCCGTCACTTCTTCTCTCTTCGGTCCATATATTCTCAACACTCCGTTCTCGAACACCCTCAGTCTATGTTAAGGTCCAAGGCTTTTTGAACATTTCTGTAACCTTGTGTTTTACTAAGAAGAAATTCATACCACATAATTTTGAGATTATTTATATATAATTCTAATGTACACATAAGCAATCTGCTTTCATTATACAAACTTCTGAAGATGGAATTATGGGACTGAAAACATGCAAAGTGATTATATTCATTGAACAAGATTGCACATTTTCTTGTCATTTCCTGCTGACTTAGCCTGGTCTCAAGTAATTAAAAAGCTGTAGTGAATCTGACAAGGGTTGTCCAGTGATTGAGGTTAGCTCTTTCTAAAAGGGACACAACAGAGTAGGTGTCTCCACCCCCACCCCCCACCTGAGGCTCGGACAGATCCAGTTTTCAAAACATTGTGTTTTCAAGTTTCGAGAACACTAGACGATGGACAAAGTCCAGAAAAAGTCAGCAATTCTGAGTATTCACTGAAGTGTTTAGTAAAGCTTGTTACACTTGATGGTTGACTCACTCCTTAACGATTCTATAATGTAAGATTTGAGGTTTTTGCAGCGGTGACTATGAAGAAAGCAGTTTTCTGCGATGTGGTGCCATGTAAATATTGTGTTAACTGACATTTCGGAGGAACGTATTGCATCCATCTTCAAGGTAAAGAAAAAAATAAGAAAATCCATGAGCGAGGAACCAGCGTGAGCAGGTGCTCACAGACTTTTCTTCTTTTTCTCTTCTACCCTGAAGATGGAGGTGATACGTTCCTCCGAAATGTCAGTTAACACAATATCTACATGGCACCACATCACAGAAGACTGCTTTCTTCAAGCGTATAATGCTTTGAAAAATACTTGTATAATAATATTACTTAAAAATATTCTCATTCCACGTCTGCATGGTGGCTCAGTGTTGATCTGATTAAGGTTTTTGGGCCATGATGTGTATGTACTGACCGTCTTCTAGTGCATACAATCTCACTTGTCACTTCACTACATGTTTCGGCATCACTGTGCCATCCTCAGGTGTGTTATTTACGTTAAACTATTGTACTAATCACCATCATGTGTCGTTCGTAAAATGATTTAAAATGTATATTCGTCATGTACTATAATAAAATTTATATATTAAAATTTTGTTAAGATTTATCATCTTATATGTCGTATTTCAAACTCGTGTATTATATCAATCTTCCACTATGGGAGTTGTTCTTCCTATATTTTGTGTATACTGTGTCTTGTGATGTGTCCTTCTCTTGTGGCTCTGTGGTTATATTGCTGGAGCAATACAACACACAGAGTCCAAGACACTGAGTCACAGAAATTATTAGGAAATGCTGTTCATAAATCAACAGTTACAAACACATGAATGGTATAAAACTTTTAGGTTACAGTTAACAAATTTAAGGTAGACAGAATCTATACTCATACAGTAAGCTCTTCACAAAATAGAAGAATAAAACAATAACAGTAGTATCATATCTGTATGAAATATATGTAATATGAAAGAAGGATTTATGAGTTGTTACGAACTTCTCGTATATGCTGTTTTGTGTGAGTAGGAAGTACAGACGTTAAGACATAAGAATTAGGGAGGCGGTTAAATTAAAATTACGGGCTTTGATATTCATGATGTCAAACCTTTCTGTTATCAGAGGCTCACCAATGAGTGAGCTGAAAGAAGAAACTCATCCTACCTCTTTGGCATCCATAACAGTACCAACACCTACTGTTAAGGCTTGCTTAGGAACTTTTGACATGTCATTTCCGAAGAAGCGAGCGTTGGCTTCCAGAGTATCTTGGGCTAGGGTCTTTACTCTTGTTCTTGACACCAAAGATGATCCAGGTTCATTAAATGCTATGTGTCCATCTGGGCCAATACCTGAATATGAACAGTGGTCATTAAACGGTAAGTATGTACACATACAATGCCTGGTGCATGGGTATGGAACATGGTCCTTTATTTTGAAAGAAAAGAAAAAGACATACATTTCAAGTTTGATTCTTTAAATGATAATCTATATGTGTCACAATAATTTCTTTTATAAGAAGAGCATTGTCTTCTGGGTTTTAACACCGTGTACTCCGGAGACAGCCAAACTACTGCCTCCATCTTCAGGGTTAAGGAGTACACCCAGCAAGAAACCTGCAGAAGCAGGGAGCACAAGCTGAGTGCCGTTACATGTTCTCCCAAAATTCTGGGCAGAAGATAGAACCTGTTATTTAAATTAAATGTTAAATGACGGAAAATCTTTAAGTAACCTTAGATAACGGCTCCACATATATTAAATCAAGAAGGTACTGGACGTATATTATAGATGGGGGGGGGGGACTAGACATGCATGCAGAATTTTAGTTTGAAACCCCTTGAAAAGCAGTAACTTGATCTGCAAGCGAAGAAATGCGTCTGTCTAGCCCTCTGATGTGTGTAAGTTTGTATACATATTCAGATGAGTACAATTCTTTACCTCCGATAAATAATTCTATTCCTCCAGCTTCTGTTATTTTTCTCTCAAATTCGTCACATTCCTTCTGAAGATCTGAAGCATTCCCATCCAAAATGTGAACATTGGCAGGATTTATGTCAATATGCTTAAAGAAGTTATTCCACATGTAATAGTGATAACTCTCGGGATGATCCCTTGGAAGATCTGAAAACCATACACTGAGTAATCTGGAGATTTTATCAGAATTAATCCACACTGGGGGGGGGGAGACAAAAACATAAGGAAATAAAAACTGAAGGAAATGTCTCAGGCAAAGCAGGAATGATACCAGGTCAAAGTACAGGAACATGGTATCAAACAAAACTGTCTGTATCTGTCAAAGATTTCTACTGGTAATTGTAAACTTATCAACAGCATGGTAAGGTTTATCTGCTTTTCAAGTACCACTAATACAGCAAATTAATACATTTCTTATATTTTGATCCATCTTATTACAAATTGAATATTCACAAATTAACATAATTGAATAATTATCCTTGATATGGCAAACATAGACAGAAAACCTTGAAGTACTACAAAATTTAGTCATATGAATAATAGTGGTGTAAGAACAGAGAAACAATATCCATTATGTAATATCTAAAGGGTATTATGAATAATTTAAGAAAATTGGTATACAAAAGTAATTATTTTTATAACCTCACACTTCTATCAACCCCATCATGTTCTACTTCTTTATCTGAAACAAACAAATTTAATTAAATGAAAACAAAATGGCACTGTCAACTGTGACTCCTTATTAACCTTATATGATTACAACTTAGATGCAGCTTTCACCCAACCACATTTTAACTTTTGATGCTTTCAAAAATTCTACCAAATTATCATAATTCTTGGATCTACAGTAACATATTTACTAGCAATCCCATCATTTGATGCAATGAAATTCACTGCATGCCAGTGACAATCCTGTCAAATGACTATTACTAATGTCTGTGTAAATGCAATTTTCAATTGAAATGTGAAGAAACTTCAGGTGTAGCTTGTTGAAGCTCAAAAGAATCAAAATGTACAGCAACTGTCAACTTGTTTCCCTTTTCTCTCCAGTTTTTGTTTTGAATAAATAAGAGACAATCTTTAGATGATTCAAAAGCAGGAAACATAATTAATTATAGTACATACTTTTTTTTTAGTTGTAATCTATCTCTCCATTAAATCGGACATTTACACAATGGAATCGTCCGTCAAATAGAATCAGATATTAAATAATAACATATAATGGGCCTCTGAACACTACATCAGCCATTGTGTACATAATATGTCCGTATAAGCATTACATATAATACAATTACACCTGCCAACTTCCAAATACCATCACATATAAAACTTTTGACTATGTAACTGGTAAGCACCTGAAGATGGCATTATTATGCCGAAACATGTAGTGCGAGGGAAAGAAGGAGATAAATGAATGTATGCACTGCAAGACGGATTAAATAAATCATGGATGTAACTGGTTATTTAAGACTTCAACTTTTATTGTAATTTATATTTTATATTCACTCATATCATTTTATACCACTGCATACACTTGGAAGGTTAGCGCTGTATCCTATATTCGACATGCAATTCAACAACGAAAAGTTTGATATATTTGCCTGATGATGGCCTTTTGAAGGCCGAAACATGTAACAAAAGTATCTCTTAGAGCTACTTACACGTATTATTGACTGTTGTGTTATGACAGTTTTCAGTAAGAAATAATACAGTACATCCTTTCATTCATTTTGAAATGATTAATTCAAGTTTTGATAGAGAAACTCACCAACATACTCATCCATATTGAATGTCTTCACATACTTGAATGAAATCTTCCCAGCATTGTGGAATTCAATCAGCTTCTTATACATACCCAGAGGAGTACTCCCTAGGAACAAGAAACAACAGGAAAATACCTAGTAAATAAAAACAGTTAAACAAAACAAAAATAAATAGAAAACCATATTATCTCAGATTTACATATCATACATGGGGGATGCGAGTGTAGTTAGTTGAGGCACTGTGCTACAAGCCGGATGGTCGCGGGTCTGAATCCCATGAGGTGATTTTTTTTTCAATTTACCTATTCCTTCCAGCCGCACAATGGCCCTGGGGTCGACTCAGCCTCTAACAGAAATTACTACCAGGAATATTTTTGGGGGTAAAGGGTGGCCAGCACTTAAGGCTGATAACCTCACTGCCATCTGTGAGCCAATTGTCTAGAAAATGTGGGACCCTTGACATCTCACAACCCTATGGGGCCTCAAAGGCCTGTTACAACAACAGCTTTATCTTTTTTTACCATATATCATACATTAACAAAAGTCCACATGCTTATGCTTTGTTTTAAAAATAAATACCCAAAAACATTCTAAAGTTAGATTCTGAGTTTTGTTTTTAAAAAAAATCTTCTACAGTTTGCAGTGCTAACATGGCAGACGTGACAATCGCTTTCAAACTTACCTGGGTCAACCATTAATACATATATACCAATTTTTGTGAATTATACACATCACCTAGAATTACAATACTAAGATCAACAAGGCTATGATGCTTGGGAATGTGGCAAGGATAGAGTAGATAAAAAGTGGATACAGAACGTTGGTACAAAAGTCTCTTGGAAAATGTACACTGGTAAGACCAAAAAGAGATGAAAGCATAACATTACTATGTAACTTTGGAGACAGGTCACAGGATAGTGGATGAAATGGATCAGGAAACTTTATTAAAAGTGTAGGATTAATAAAAGGCTAATCCTAGGGGAAGCACAATAGATCATTGAAGGTCGCAGTGCAGGGGCCGATTTTTATGGCCCACCCCTTACATACATTACAAATGGATCAGGATCATTTTCAGTGGAAGGCTTTGGTATTAGCAGCGTTTAAATTTTGTGTTCTGCTATCATGGCATTAGTTTAGTAGTTCAGAATGTGAATATGTTAAGCACTGGATATATGACAAAGCATGTCACTACTTAAGATTTAATTCTTGCCAAGTTTGATGCCTCCTGGGAACAGAGATCATCTTCACAGCTGATCTTTGGGGGTTCCTAGCTACTGCTGGTAATCGAACCACGATTCCTCAGTCATCCAAACCTGTAGCCTGGTCTATCATGCTTAATATCTTTGAAGCTTATTTTCGTTACTTTTCAAGATCAGTTATTTTCGATGAAACTTTTTCCAAACATTTTCTTGTCATCACTTCAACAGATCTGTTGTTATAAATTATTTTACTATTTACCTGTTGGCAGTCCAAGAACGAAGTACTTATCAGGTCCAGGGTTGAAGTCATTAATTCTCTTGAGAACATATTTTGCTGACCATTCAGCTACCTTGTCTGCAGTATCCAAAATCAATAATTTCATTGTAGTACAGTAAGGGCTTCAAACCTAGAACACACAATAGGGAGTAGTAGTAGAAGAAGAAGAAGAAGAAGAAGAAGAAGGAGAAGGAGGAGGAGGAATAAAAAAATGTTTTAGTGTTCAGACAATATTCAAGAGTGACTGTACTCACCCTCGTTTTGATATAAATGTGTATAATCTATTACACAAGCCTAACACTGAATTGCAGTTCAAAGACCTGCCATCTTAGTTTATCTTTATTATACAGTTCGAATGTTATGCACAGTCCTCAGAAACACAGCATCGTTCAAGCAGTTCCGTCAAGATTATCAATCCTGACGTACTTTCTAACAAGAATCGTACTTGTGACATTTGAGGTTTTCACGGTCGTGACTATAAAGAATGCTGTCTTCTGGGATGTGGCGCTGTGTAGATCATGTGTGAACCGATGTTTCAGAGGAACATATCTCCTCCATCTTCAGGGTGGAGAGGAAGATGGAGGTGATACGTTCCTCTGAAATGCCAGTTCACACAAGATCTATATGGCGCCATATTCAAGAAGACGACATTCTTCAAGAATTCTATTTCTGTGTCTCCTGTAGTTTTAAGTCCACACAGTTAAACTTGAGACGACAAAAAGGGAAAGAGCAAGGACAGCTCAGTAAGTTACACACCTGGGGCCACAGCAACCTTTCCTTGGGATCATGTGGCCAAAGTGTGATTATTCACCTACATTTAAAGCAGCAGTAGGCAATGAATGCATGGAGCCTTACCTCCACTCTCACATTTCCACATGGTGTGTGGTGTTTAAGTACAGGAATAACGTTACAGCTCAATAAATCTATGCATGTAAAATATGTAGTTATGGCTGCAAAACATTACCTTCTGTAGTTCAATAATAATTAATAATTTTGATTAATATGCTGAACACTGCTACAGGCATAACAAATCCTGGGAAATACCGTGTACTAATTAAGTAGCTTATTATGTAACCATCCACATGCTAGGTCAGAGAATAAGTGTCCAACTTAAAGACCAAGGATGTGACAATGCACTGCCTGCTCAGGGCTAACACAATTCTGGTAGTGCCCATAACCAAAGATACATTCATGAAAAAAACTGTAACAGATGGACAGCCAGGATAGCTCATTCAGCACACTGAAGGGCTATGGGCTGGATGGCTGCAGTTAAATTCCCAGCAGGGGCAAGAGATTTCTCTTCTCCACAGCTTCCAGACTGGCTCTGGGGCCCACACAGCCTCCTATCCAATGGGTATCGGAGGTTCCTTCTTGGAGCAAAGTGGCTGTGGCGTGAAACTGACCACACACCTCCGTCTAGTGCCGAAGTCAAGAATGTTGAAGCTATACCTCCACTCCCCCATGCATCCTGATGGTATGGTGCTTAATTAATTACAGTGACAACTTACATTTTTTACTTTACTGTAACAGATGTATCACATCAAAGGAAATTTCTTTCATGAGGACAGCACAGAGCAGTTGCTGACACCACAGGTAAGTCCTCCTTAAGAGACTTATGGTTTCTCCGTTAGTCAAACAACAAAATGGGGTGGGGGGGGGACAAAATGAATTTAAGAGAATTTTGGTGTGAAAACTCTTGACAAGCACCCACTTTGAAAACAGAGGAGTTGTGAGGATAATACTGAATTAGATCTTAAGGAAAGTGATACAGGAAGGGTGAACTGGATTGAACTACATTGATTATGGATAAAAGTGGCCTCTGATATTACTGGTACTGTATTTTTCTGATCTATTACCACGACATTTACTTATTTCCTGCTGGATTAGTGGGTGTCCTTCATAATTTATTATTCTGTCATCCATCATTAAACTCACAGCATAATTAAATAAATATTCATAAAAGGAAGCCTTACTTTCCACCACCCAACCAAAGAATAATTACCAGTGTGTCATGCATACTGGAACCAAAGAACTGAGTATCATAAGCACATAATGCAGATAATTACAAGGTTCATTCAGCAAGGAAGAAATAAATGCTGATTTAATTGAATTTTTACGTTCTCATGCTGGTGACTATGAAGATCATTGTATTTGGGGTTGACTTCTTGGCTCTTCTGAAGATGGAGGCTGCGGGTTCCGCCGAAACGATGGTAATATTCTACCTAGCTACACGGAGTCACATCCCAGACGACAGTAGTTTTCACTAAATTAACATGGTTCACGTATGTCGTGAAGGTCAGCACTGTGCACTATTTAATATAATAAATTCCTTGAAGAAGGCATTAATTATAGTGCTGGATAATGTCGCTTAAGTTACCTTCAAGGGATCTTTGGACACTTCTTTAAGGGTGAAAATACAAACGATGTACCTACCTAACCGCTGGAATTGACACAGAGGGCCCACGGTCAAACTGACTGACTTTTTGTTGCTTCGTTACCATACAAACTAACACATTTCAAACAAATCTGGTAACTATGGCAGAAAATGCTTACTTGGCTTACTTCAAGTCACTGACCTCACTCACGCCTCTCACTCCCGGTGCTCCCAGTCCGCCCGGTAACTGCTTATATTCGGCATAGCGGCGTGTTGATAGCATCCATAGCATACTCTTCCTTTTTGTAATCAACAACGACCTTAAATTTTTATGTAATAGATGTCACTGCAACCTATGTTGCTTGTGCTTCCCTCAAGTGCAAATCTGTTAAACTTCAATCCATGAGCGGGAACTTCAAAGACATCAGACGAAATGAGTGCATTTAAGAGAAAATAAAGAGTATTTGATGAACAGGTGTAGAAAGTAACTTTCAATAAATGCGGTGTTAATAGTACAAAAACCATTTTGAATCCTTCTTGAGACGTCAACAGTCACTTAGCTACTTAAAGAATTCCCCAATATTTTTTTTCCAGCCTGAATACTCATACAGTGCTCACAGGAATCCAGGCTATACCATCCCATCATATTTTTGTAAGACCCAGTTTAATAGTATTCTTACACCTACAATGACTTTACCATTTCTCTTCTCTCCCATGTGCGCTGATTGCTCTTCACAACTCAACTTCTTTTGCTGTATCATGCTAATCACGTTTGGCAAATGGTACAAGTTATGAAGCCCCTCATTAAGCTCTTCTCTACGTCTTCTTATTATATATTTCTTGGGCTCAAATATTCTTCTCAGCACCCTGTTCACAAACACCCTCGGTCTGCTTTCTTCCCTTAATGTCAGAGAACATGTTTCATATCAATTCATAATAATTATTTTATTTATTAATTTTTTACATAGCAGATGAGAAGACAAAAGATTCTGAACTGAATGGTTGCAAGCATGACCCATATTCAATCTTCTTTTAACTTCCTCCTCAATCAGATTTTGATTTGTTACTCTCATTCCCAAATATCTGGACTTCCCCACATGTTCAAAGGGCCAATTCGCCATCTTCATGTTATAACTTTATCCTGCTTTCTAGTTATGTGACATCAACATATATCAACATATACATTTCCCTTTGTTTACCTTTAGACCAACCTCCAAAGCAGCATCAATTTGTCCTGATGGCATTAATGTTATGGCTCAACAGATTTATACTATCAGGATAGACTTGAAGCTGGTGTATTCCACTCAATTTCCGTTCTTCTTGGTTTCCTTGGACCTTTATAATGACTTCTTCTGAAGAGAAATTGAGAAAATTGGTGAAAAAGCATCTCCATGTTTTAGGCCATTTTGATTGGGATATGTACTAACCAAATATTTACCCTTATAGGCAAAGTTGTCACTGTACTTATCTAACTAAGCACTATGTCATGAAGGTGAATGGGGGAGTGGATGTATAGATCCACATTTTCTTGACTTTGGCACTTGATGGAGGTGAATTGTCAGCTTCACAGCCCTGCTGCTTTACCACCAGAGAAAGAGCCCCTGGCACCCATTGGATAGCAGCCTGGGTGGGCCCCAGAGCCGGTCTGGATGATGTGGAGAAGAGAAAATTCTTGCCCCTACAGGGACTCCGACCCCTCAGTTCTCCAGCCATGTAGCCAGTTGCTATACCGACTATATTATCCCGGCTCCTAAATATTTACAACATCCTATCACTAGAAAACTTCACAATTTTAACTCCTGATATGATTTCTGTATGCACAAAACCTATATCTAATTCATGATTGTCATTCACTTTTCCCTAGAAAAATTCATATTCACCTACCGGCTTGGCGCCACTTCTGTCCCATCTGACTTCCTGTACTCCCACTAAATCTAACTTATACCTCGTATATTGATATTTCTGCTGCAAGAACTGTCAATGATCCTGCCCTACAGAGATTCCCTGCAATCAGCATGATAACTATCATATTTATTTTCTTTCGTTTAGGTTGAAGAAAATTATGAGATTTCAAAAGCGCAGACCTAGATGGGATTTGGAGAAGTTATATGCTCAAAGACAAAGCTTGCAGGAGACCCTAGAAGAGAAACTCGGTGCAAATGAAGGTGAAAGCGGAAATGCTGAAGTGTAGTGGAACAGTAT